>NW_010421579.1:13561-17210 GCF_000710305.1 Buceros rhinoceros silvestris | reverse complement strand
TTCAGCAGTGCCATTAAAAACACAACTTTGTAAATAATTAAAAACTATCACATTAGAGGACCTGCCTTCCATTTCATTCTTCCTGGAATCGTAGCATATACAATAAAGTCTGCAGTCACACAAAGCAGTCAAAGTTCTCTGTATGGTCTTTGCTGTTTAAAAACTTTCTCTTCTAAGAGAAAAGATCACATCCTGCTGTGCTGAATTTAGTCTCAGGAAGGGGATTCTTTGCCCTTTAGACACCAAAGAACTTCTGAGCTACAGGAAAGGCAGTGAACTGAAAACCAGGATGCACTCACAATGCATCCAGTATAAGATATCAAGTTTTAAAATGATGTTTCAAGGATTTGGTTTTTTTACCTTCCTGACCAGGAGACGAACATCTCATAATGGAAAACTAAAGAAAAACGACATGCTTTTGTTCTGCTGCTAAGCAATAATTGTAATCCAACATTTAAAAAGAGAGGACTATAAGACAGACTTTCTATAGATTGGATAATATATATATTACCTCATATATATCTCATAATATCTGTGAGATTTAAGAATTGATTCTGTTATTGATAAGATGTAAATGAAGATAGTAAACTAAAGGAATAATAATTTAAGGGAATTTTTTTAAGGTTTCTCTCATAAAGCAAACCATACAATAGGATTCATCCAAACATTTTAAAAGGAACATGCTGTAATTCTGCAGCTCCAGTATCTTCTATTAAATCCTCAAGTTTTTCCTAGGGTTCTCAAGTCTATGATGTTTTTTGCATTAAAGTCTGGATTTGGCAAAGCTCTAACAACATGTTTAATTGCATATGATTTAGATTTCCCCACGTATGCAAACACTAGGCTGATAAAAAGGCAACTCATCCCTTTGACTGTTTAGACTGCAAAGCTGAAAACAGTTTGCTTAAGAACAGAACAGCATCTAGCATAATTAGGTCATTCGTTACATAAGCATCTGCTTAACTTTAACATTCATGTTTCACTCATCCATTTAAATCTTAGGAGTCACTTTAACTTCAGCAGGTTAATAGTATGGAATGATTACAGCATTTTCCTTGGACTAGAATGCTAACAAAATGTGACTTGGCTAGTTACACAGCGTATTAAAAGGATGAATCACTTTTTCCAGGCCCATTTTTATGGACTGGAAATACACAGTAGATCTCAGATGGACTTCTTGTGTACTTCATTCTGAAATTCATTTTTTAAACTGGTTACTTAAGAAATGCCCATCCACTAGTACACAGGTGATACTTGAAACATATCGCTCATTTACAGTTTGCAGATCTTTAAATAAGGTTGAATCCATCTAAGGGGATCTTTAACTCAAAGAAAAAAAGGAAAAACAACAAACTCTCTCAGAGCGTTTTAATAACAGCTTAATGAAGAATTAACCAATGAGAAATTGTGATCATTTCACTCTCTAGGGAGAGAAGGCATAAGAAATGAAACACCATACTGACAATTCGCAGGAGCACCCACTTTCAACTAGGGGAAAATTGGCGAGGGGTATTTCCTGAAACTGTAAAAGAAAGAACCAGTAGTTCAGATCTCAGATAGCTCTTTAAAATTCTTCTCTAATTTATTATTATTAAAGCTAATGAATCCTAACCTAAAAGCTAGCAAGGGAGACCTATTGGCCAGCCTTTCTTTCTCCTACAATCATTAATGACTATATGTCTAAAGTGAAAGAGTTAGAGAACCAATGCAAGGTCACACCAGAAGCATGACTAGCTCTGTGACCCCATCTTTTTGGTTGCCCTCAAAAACGGCACCAATGAAACTGAGCCATTGTGAATTGTTCTTTCTCCAAACACAGATAATGTAATTCCTATCCTGTATCTACGGGAAGAATGTGCTATTCTTGATCAATAACACTCTGCTGCTGCCTATTAAACAAGACGTACACCGCGCACTGGGAAAATAACAGTCAGGAGCTTAATGCCTATTTTCCAGTTCTTTTCAATTCCAGTCAGCACTGTGAGATTTCAGGATATGGTCAAGAAGGTCACTAGACTCAGACCATATGACCAGCATGGGGAAGACATTTCAATCTTGTGCACCCTAGACAGCAAAATAGTACCCGCAGAAGGTGTTTTATGCGGAATTTATGACAGGGCTGCTACAAATATCCATGATAGAAAAGTGCTTCAGAATGAGGCTATTCTTCATATCTTTAGCAACCTATTTCTTTGCTATACCTTCTCCACAGACTGCAGCCTCTAGCTTATCTTCCTGGAAAGCACTGCCAGTACCAAGGGGCCTGCCTCTGAGACTGCACCCTAATGACATAGACAGTTTCCATCACTGGTACCTGATGGTACCACATCAAACTTTTCTTACTGTTTTGAGCCCTTGATGTGACATCAAGAAGTATCATTAGGGTCCCACACGGCCCATCAGGTTAGTTATTGCCTGAATGCAAAGATCAGATATCATAATATAATTTAAGATATTTAATACATAAACCCTATTTTAAAAAATAAACAAACCAAACAAGCATTTTGTGTCTGCAAAACACCTCTACAGATTTCAGCCATGGCCTCTGATAAATTTGTCTTTCCTAGTGTCACAGAAATCTGTCAGAGTCAGGCATCATACTTTCACAGGCTCCATAGTGAGCTAGGAAAAGAACAAGAGTGGAACTGTCAAGGCTGCAGGTATCCACAGCCCCACATGCTGTGCCTCATGCGTTATCAAGGCCCTAGGGGCTGCCAAGAGCCTGAGACAGACCTCACAGAGGTCCTTCAGCTGACCTTCCAGAGGCTGACAAATTCTTGTCAGTTAAGAGCAGAGGCTGGCTTTAATTTGCCTTTTGGCAATTTCAGTAGCAGTTAATTGAGGCTAAAATGTTATTGACACTCATTGTCTAGTGCACATCAGGGCTTTTCAGAGCCTTCAGAAAAACCAAGACCAGGAGCATATCCAGCCCTCCAGCTCCTGTTTTTGATTCTCAAGCAGGTGCAACTCTTCTGTTTTCCAGTTCAGAGGAATGATCCATTTGGCTAGCTGAAAACTGTATTAAAAATGCTAGTACCCTAGGAAACAAGAAAACCTCCTGTGATCTACAGAAAAAAGTAGCAAATGTATAACAAATCAAATGATTTTATCAACTTACCCAAAATCATAGGAGCTAAAAATTTTTTGCTGTGGCTAGTCTGAGGAACTCAGTATGTATTGCAGCTTGGTTTCTATAGGAGAAGAAGGTGATACAGCTCCAGACTATCAGAAAACTTTGCTAACTGTGTCACAGCAATATAGGTAAGTAAGGAATGTGGAGCTCTCTTTACTTTCTGAGTAGATTTTTAAGTCTCTGAGTGAATTAAGTCTGTTCTGCTGCAGACAATTATTTCTAACCAGTCTGATTTGCTTCCACCCCAGACTTAATAGATAATATAGACATAAATTATTTTTCTTCTGGTGGGCAGTTCAAAATATGAAATCTTTTTATTTTGTATTTCATAAAATATTTAGAGAGAACAAACAAAATTTAATCTAGAACATGTTTTACCGACTTACAACTTTATTAACTTAATGAGATGAATGTGATTTTGGTCACAAAATAGTTCTGTGATGCTGTTTTGAAATAAGTTTCCTAGTCCTTTTTAGAAAGTGTTTTGTTTTCCCAAGGCAGAACTCTGATAGCTCA
>NW_010421579.1:0-13452 GCF_000710305.1 Buceros rhinoceros silvestris | reverse complement strand
GGAACAGTCCAAAGACAATGTGAACATCCTCATGCAGTTTCCAGCTAAGCAATTAAAGCCATATCCTTTCCATGACTGGTAATAAGTCAAGTAAAGTCCAAGCAGGTGAAGTGCTTAAGTTGCACAATAGAAAGTACAATCTGCTTACCGATTTTTTAAAAAATGGTTTTGACTAATTATTTACACTAATCAAATGCTCAACAGCAAATTTTGGGTATACTACTTATGGTAGTAACTTTGGTGCTAACTGTTCCAGAACCATTAAGATTTAGATGACCATTCCATGAATTCAGGCTGAGAAATGTGGGGGGAAAAAAAATCAACCCAAAACCAAAACAACAACAACAACCAAACCCAAAACAAAAACCAAACCAGAACACTAGAGAAACCAGAAAGGTCATATACACAGTATCTAAATACTAGACTGAAATATCAACTAAGCTATTAGCAAATGTTAATACATTAATTGTCCATGGCAAAAAGCACTGCGTTTAGAAATGGGCACATTTCTTTAAAAGCAAGCATATGTGGCTAGACCACCAACTGCTTCAAAATAAGCTTCTGCTGTGACCATAAATGCCACATACTTTAAGACTTCTGCTTAGTCAAATAAAAAACAAATAATAAGATAAACAAAAGACAAAAATTTCTTCATTTTCCTCAAGTAGTGCATTTGGGAAGCAATACTAAGATCAGTTTTCACTGGCATTAGGCAGAGTGTGATGAACATTTGAAGTATTACTTTTTCCATTCATGCAAAGTACAATCCAGACTAATATGCAAATGTCTATTTGCTTAGGATCAATTTTTGTAGATAAGGTGAGATTTTGTAGGTTTCTTTGGGCATATAGATCAGGTTAATCTTGATGCTATTTACATAACAAAATGCTATTTTCTCCCAAGATAAGCATAGATTTAGAGGTTGATCTTTAAATTAATGTTTGTTCATGACTTTTCATTCAATAATAGTGCCTCAGACACCAAGTTCAGTCAACATCTCACAAATAAGTTGGTTTTAAATCAAGGTTTCTACTCTAATAAAGAAGTTGGAAACCTAAGTTATTTAACAGGCTGTGAGAATGCTCCACAGTTCTGAGGAACAACTTGGTTGACTTAAGGTCATGGAAGAGTGGGCCCAGGAAGTCTCTGTTGGTCTATATGTAACCAGAGGACAAAAATACAAAGTTTTTTCCCAGACCGAAAATCCAAGGGGAGTCACAAGTTGTCCTTCCTTTGCCTATGTTCAGCCCTTTTTCCAAAGCTGTATGATTAGATGAGGGCAAAGATTGTAACTGGGAAGCTTAGAGGTCATATGATCTCTCTATTAACATCTTCAAAGAAGGTGTGACCCTAAAAGAAGTCTTACCTCAGTTCCTGCAATGAATGTTTGCCTCTGACAATTCTATACCTTTCTGTGAAGAGCTGGGCAGACACTATCTGAAGGGCAGTTTCACATAAGACAGACCACAGAAATTGTCGCACAGAACCAAACCAATGTTTCTACCTTTTAGATGAAAGGAAGAAGAGTTATTTCTGGCAGTCTTCATGTATTGAGTACGATGTAATAGAAACACAAAACCTGCAATAGTAATTGGCAGGAAGCATAGCAGTCATCAAGCTTATCAAATAAAGAATGTAAAATTCTCATTTCAACTCTTAATAGATGGATAGAGCTATTTTTTGATCCATATCTCTTATTTATTTCTTGTCAAATCTCCCAGCCTGCAAAACTAGAGCAACCAGATACAGTTATTTTACGCAAGGCCAATAGAAATGTCAAAATGAATCATAGGAGAAAAGAGAAATAGGACATCAGAATATTATCTCAGTCATATGATGACTATAAGTATGGAATAACAGAGTTAATTCTGTATGAAGTCAAAGTCTCTCAAAAAAAAAAAAAAAACCAAACCAAACCAAAAAAGCCAAACCCAAAAAACACCACCCCAAAAACAAACCCAAATCAAACCAAAAACCTAAATTCCAGCTTAGCAAAGTAATGATGTTAACAAGATGAAAAAAGTATGTTATACTCACAGGCTAAAAAAGTGTGCAAATGCCAGCATCTCTGACTGCATAACCCCTGCTGCAAAGGTTAATGCTTGTTGCTGCCTTAAGAGAATTCATTTGGTATGTGTCCACAATCATGGCTGAAACGTGAAAGACCTGAGTTCCCCTCGAACAAATCAGTAAGTTCTAAGAGTAAGAAACCTTGCTTGTGTTACTTGTGTCAACAAAAAGCAAGCTCAGTTGGTTTTTAAAGTATTTTTCAAGTCAGACAGAAGAGGTTCACGGAAATAACAGAAAGGAGAAAAAACAACTTAGTCAAGAAACAACCTGTATCACATCCCTTTGAGGGAGTTCATTGAAACTTGTGCTTGTTTTCCTCGGCATTTTTTTCCTCTTACTAGCCTTTCCTTGTTAATTACAGGAAAAATCTGGTGATACCTACCACAGAAGACATTAAACTAAATATCTAGTCATTTGCCATTTTGATCAGTGGAAAATAAGGAAAAAAAACAAAGAAACAACTAGACAGAAGCACCTAATACCAGCAGGAAAGGGATCTCAGGTGTGACTGATACTGTACAGCAAGCAATAAAATGAATGGGACTTTATAACATCACAGTCAGATGTCAAAGTTCAGAGCTTTTTATATTGTTGCTACACATTGCTGTCTCTTTCATATGATAGTAGATCTACAGAGCAGAACCCTTTATTGAGACATCTCTGTTTTTTGCTTTTGTGTGTCATGTGTCACATGAAACAAGCCATTTTGTATCAAATTATGGTCCCGAGCAAGGTCTTTCGTCTGTGGAGTTTATTGGAAGGCACTTAATGCTTGGCAATATAAAGCTTTAATCACACGAAAAATGTCTAATCACTGTGTTTATAATCTCTTGGAGCAGAATATAATGAGGAAACTCAGTGCTCAAATCCTAACTTTCCTTTTTAATAAATGTCAAATCCTGACTTCCTTTAAAGGCACGCATTAGTCCTAACACACATGCTTCAGCTAAATACCTAGTTACAACTTGCACTGAGACAAACACTGTAAAGTGAATGGGATTACTGTTTCAAGTACAGTGAACTACCATGCTGGGAGACTTGCTAGAATTTGTGTGTTGACCCTAATGAGAATTTCAGCATTATGAGTTCAGGCTCAGTATTATTTTTTTCCCCTATTATGATTTATCAGCTTTTTTACAAAATAGCAAGATTTTTAACAGCAATAATGCTCTAAAAACCAGTAGAGTTATATACACAAGAAAGAATTTGCCCAGTACTTATAGTTTGAAAATTTGTTCTTCAGATAAGATATAGACTCTCATGCTCATCAACTGAAGTTGTCTTTCTTTTCTTCACAAAAGCAGCTTTGATTCTGAAGTGAAAAAATAAGCTTCCCTGGTACCAGGGCAGCCAGTCCTGTATTTCCTTGGCATTCTAAATAGCAAGAAAAATTGTGCACAGGAGAATGTACAGCTTTATGTACATAAGCTTTGCAGAGAAAGACCTCTGAACATCAGTGGGTTTTTTGCCATGTGGACAACTGTTCATCAGCAACTGGACTGAAATAACCAGTCTTGGTCTCATGGGCTACACATTGCACAACTGAAGAGACAATGGAGGAACAGTTTTCAACTCTTATGGGAGTAATCTGTTTGAAACAAATGGTTCATTGAAGTCTTTCTCATCCGTGTTCTTTTGGTTTTCCATCACCAAGGAATCAGTTTCAGCACTTGGCTGTCAACTACAGCTGTTGATCATCAGTTCTGACCAGTCATATTGCTGAAGGTCACGTTCATTTGCACAACTGCATTCATTTTCACTGACTGTATTGGGTTTGGGTGGCAAGGTTTTGGTACCAGGGGGCCACAGGGGTGGCTTTTGTAAGAAGCTGCTAGAAGCTTTCCCCACATCTGATAGAGCCAATGTCAGCTGGCTCCAAGACAGACTCACTGTTGGCCAAGGCCAAGCCCAGCAGTGATGGTGGTAGTGAGTCTGGAATAACGTATTTAAGAAGGAGGGAAAAAAAGCTGTGCAATAGAACAGCAGCCAAAGAGAGAGCCATATGTGAGAGTAACAGCTCTGAGACACCAAGGTCAGTGAAGAAGGAGGGGGAGGAGGTGCTCCAGGCACCGAAGCAGAGATTGCCCTGTAGCCTGCCCATGGTGAAGACCATGGCAAGGTAAGCTGTCCCCCTGCAGCCCATGGAGGTTAACAGTGGAGCAGATATCCACCTGCAGCCTGTGGAGGACCACACACCAGGGCAGGAGGATGCCCACAGGAGGTTGTGACCCTGTGGGAAGCCTACACCAGAGCAGGCTCCTGGTAGGACATGTGGACCCATGTTGAGAGGAGCCCACACTGGAGCAGGTTTGGTGACAGGACTTGTGATCCTGTCAGGCGCCCGCACTGGAGCAGTCAATTCATGAAGTACTGCACCCTATGGAAGGGACCCACGCTGGAGCAGTTCATGAAGATCTGCAGGACTCATTTTGGAGAAGTTTGTGGAGGACTGTCTCCTGTGGGAGGGACCCTACACTGGAGCAGGGGAAGAATGTGAGGAGTCCTCCCTCTGAAGAGACAATATGTGATGAACAGACCAACCCCCATTCCCCATCCCCCTGTGCTGCTAGGATGGAGGAGGTGGAGAAATCAGAAGTTAAGCCTGGGAAGAATGAAGGGGTGGGACTAAGGTGTTTTTAAGATTTGGTTATATTTCTCATTACCCTACAGTGATTGATTGGTAAGAAATTAAATCAATTTTTCCCCAAGTTGTGTCTGTTTTGTCCATGACAGTAATTGCTGAGCGATCTCCCCATGTCCTTAACTTGACTTCTTATCTTGACTTTGTTATATTTTGTCTCCCCTGTCCAGCTGAGGAGGGGGAGTGATATAGTGAATTTCATGGGTACCTGGTATCCATCCAGAGTCATCCCACCACACCATTCCTTTCCCTAACACTTGCTACCCTTTTTTATTTTCAATGAGTCTTAAACATCTCTGGATTCAGTAGAAATAATGAGATAAGATGAACTGGGAAGAAAAATATTGTCTTAGACATGTATGCTCATCTATCAAGAATAAATAGGTTATGCAGTTGAGATCTCACTAGAAAAAGGCCTTCAAAATGGTCAGCAATGCAGACCTGTAGGAAGGATTCTGTACTAGTCAGGAATTTTAGAATGTCAACTGCTAACAGTCCAATCCCAGATGTCAACTTCAGGTGGTATATATAACACAGCTCCACCAGTGTTGCCACAGATTACGGGTCATATTTAGTCTGCCAGCTCTTAAGCAGCAGTAAGTTAAAAGGAAGGCAGGCACAAGTCAGTTTTGTTCCTCCTACAGCTGATGGTTTTATGTGCTCTCCAGTTTGTGATGAACAGCAAGATTTCCTTTTCCCCCCCTTTGATCTCCATTCACATGTCAACTTTTTGAGCTCAATGCTGAAAAAATGTCGCTTGTCATATCCAGACTCCAGTAATACTTTCATATAGACTTTCAGGCAGCTACAGCAATGCTGACCTGTAACAAAGACACAGCTTTCAGTTTCTCCACAGTTTTGCACTCTCTGATGACAGTACCCACTGCGTACCATCTTAAGTCATCACTCAGAAGCTACATATATGGCAGATTTGAAGATAGGTGTTTAGTGCAGAAATCCCTTTGAATAATGTTTTTCATCTTAAAATCTCAGGCTGTTTTATCATATATTAGATGGATTAGACAACAAGAAAAAAAATCTGCCCCCTCCCCCCCCTTTTTTTTTGTTAAAGGAAAATTTCAACACGTATTCTGATACTGAAAAGAAAGCTATTTCACTTGTCGCCTCAGGGTAAGCACTCGTCATACTCCTCATCATATGGTCATGGCCTTTTTTCTGTCTGACAAATGGATACACAAAAGGGCTGACACTCCATTCAACTCTCATTGCTCCCAAGGTACTAAGATTCCTGGAGGAAGTCCCCTGCCTCACTGAAATACCTCTCAGCTTCCTTTCAGCTGCAGCACGCTTACAGTTATTTTTTTAAATTTTTGTTTGTTGGTTTGTTTTGCTTCCAATTAGTCACCTGGGAAAGTTGCTTTTCACACTATCATTCAGGTTTTCTATTCTTTTAACAAAAGCAGAACACATCTTTTCATTGCCAGTACTTTGGCAATGCAGAAGCATTGCAAAGCAATACAAAGCACTCAGCTAACAAAGGTAACAGATGAGCTGGTAGCTGTAATTATTCCTTCTCACTGTGCCATTTTGTTCAAACAGTGGTCTCCAAAAGGTAAGACTGTATCGTTAAGTCATCAGTTATGACTCCAACATAAATTTCATCTTCGGAGGCAAGAAAATTCAGGAGCAATATCCAATAACAAAGACAACTTTCACAGATGAGTCTGTAGAGTTAGTACACCCAGGGCCTTTGTACAGAGATACATGCACATCAGGAAGGACTACACTGCTTACCACTTTTCCCTTCCACTCCACCCCTCCACACCATTTCATCCATTGTATAACCCACAGCACTAACTATGGAAGCTTTCTAATAAGTATTCTTGAAAAACTTTGTGACAACATTCTGCAAAAAGCCATTTGAGCCCTATTTTTGTTTGCTCACAACAGCTACATCGATAAAGCTCTACTCTTTTGGTATCCAATACACACCAGTGCTTACGTGAAGCAACAAGCAAAATAAAATATGAAATATTTCCACATTAAATAAGTCCACAATATCACCAAATTCTACCAGATGTTAAGTTCCAATCACTCACAATGATTTTTCTTTGTGTTGTCTAATTGTTAGCCTCCAATACTTAGTCATGACTCAAATTGTCACTGTCATTTAAGATCACTCTTACGTGCAGAGCATTTACATTGTCTGAAAGCAATAAATATTACCACCAACACTCAGAAATTAATTTCTAAAGCAGAATAACGTTTCCACCAAAGATGTTTTACTATTCCATATTTCATAAGTAAAAAGTAAATTCAACTATAATCTCACATGACCATGTGGACATGGATTTCAAAAGTAGCATGTAGGTTACCCTTGTTTTTAATTAAAGCCAAAGAAAGTTTACTTTGCAAAAATGCCCCCCACTTGATTGAGAATTATACTTGGTGTCCCAAGAAGACAACTCTTTACCCTTGGTCACTGTGATTATATACAGACAAACTGGCTTTGGATATATATTAAATCTCTGTTCTGCTTAGGCTTTAATTTTATAACAAATAAAATGTTTTGTCATACAAATTTGTTTCTATGATATTCTGGATATCTTTCTACAACCTGCTTGAAAAGTTATTTCTGCATTTTTAAAATGCAGCAGGCAATTTTGATTGTAACGACAACCTTTACAAAACTAGAAGGTCATCTTGTGTAGAAAGACTGAAACTGTAAATTACTCCTAAGTCAAATCCTTCAGGCCTTACTGCTGTAAAATCCTTTGATTAACTTCAATGGCAATTTTTCACAGTTTGAGATTTCATTACAACAATTGCTTATGCTAAAGAAAAAAAAAGTCCATATGCCTTTCCAGGTATTTCAGAAGTGTTCTTGGCACAAGAAAAATGTGCTAAAAGGGCTGTCCGTGCTGCTGTTACAACTGTGAATGCTCCTGAGCTTTTCAGACAGCAATTTTTCCCATACTGACAATTATTAATGACATCTTGAATAATTCTACAACTATTCCATTAGGGAAAATCAAGTATCATAAAAGGATTGCTGATTATTCCCCCTTTTCTGTGATACAAAGGTGCCTGTCAAGGCAGATACATTTAGGTCTTTTCCAGTCAGATAATAGGAATTAATATACGGACATTTTTAGCATAAGGGAGAATGGGAAGCAGAAAAAGGTTGGGCAGATTTTTTTTTATTTTATGTTAAAAAAAAGAAATCCCCCATTTTTTTTTTCTTTCTCCTAGAAATGAGAAAAAACATAAAAACCCATAAAGCGCATCATATTGTCTCTGTCAGTTCTAGAACAAAACTGTGTCAGCCTGAAGGCTATCTTTTTCTCAAATTTCCTCAAAATCCTTGAAGGTGAAAAGTGTGGGGGGAAAGTATCAAATAGAATATCAGGACAATATGATTGTGGCCAGAGAAGATGTCAGAAAGAGTTCTCTCATCTTCCTTTTTCCATTATTTACCTACTCATACCACAGTAATAATTTCCCTATCAATGAGCTTGTCACCTTCATATCCAAGCTGAAACACCAGACTGAGTACTGTAACTCCCAGAACACAGCTGTGGCAAACCTGGCTTTGGTATGAAAGAAACCCAGACTGAAATTGTATAACTTAAAACATTATTTCCTTAAATACTAGCAGCTCAATTTTGAGGACAGATGTACAGTGTTTTTAAACATAAATTCCAAATTCTTCCACAGTATTACCATTTAAAATAAAGCTTCCTGGTTAAAGGTATTGGAAAATATGAGAGTAATACTACAACTGATTGAAACATGCTCTCTGAGAGATTTTTATAAAAATTAGTCTTCAGAAGTCTATTTTTTGAGACTGTTTATTCTGTTCTTTTGTAGTTACCAATTGTCTCTAAAAGGAAAATAATTATTTTTCATCATCCTTAGCAATGCAAAACATAAATTATCACTTTGTTCCTTAAATCCAACCTATGAAAACCACTGTACAAATAAAGGATGTTATCTGGCTTTCTCCATAACTGGAGTCTGCATTCCAGCATATTTTCATCACACTAACTCAGCTGAATTTTTGCAAGGGCGGGGGCAGAACAAAATTGATCTAACTACAGGGAAAGGAGAAGCACAAACGTGTAATTTTTTCATACTTTTATTTAAGAAAACGAGGTGGGAAAATACAAAGTCTAAAGTAGTCTGACTTTTCTCATGGAACTTTTAAGCACAGGATGAATAATCAGGTTGCAGAGTAAAGAGTTCTGCCCAGAAACTTCAGTGCATCAGCAGTCTCCCAATTGTAGGCATACCAGGAGGACTCAAGATTAGATCTTCTGTGACGGTTTTCAAGATCATCGATTTTGTCCAGGAGGAAATGTTTTTTCCTGTTGCTGTCAGCACTGTCTGCTGAAAAGCAGTTTAGATTGTCCTTGGCTTTATTAATTCTTTCCTCTTTTGCAGTAATTCTCGCCACTGTATCAGCCAAGGTCACATAAACTATTTATAGATCTGCTTTAATTGCAGGCACAATACACATTAAATAGGAGATATTACCTGCTTTTGTTACATGTAAGACCACCTGAAGGTCCATGTTTTTGATGTAGTCTTTTCTTAAGACTCATTTCTGACTAAGCTGCTGAGTGTGTTAGATCACTCCTGATGCAGAAAATTTATACCTGAAAGAAAGTACCCAGTTCACAGCATCTGAGGCCTTCAATTGAGTCCCAGGATGAGAACCACGATGCTGAGCATTCTGCAAACAGTTGATTACTAGAGCCCTGTAGAAAAAGTAAATACCTGCTTTTCCTTCCCACTTCTATATAGTAACGGTACCTAAAAGTGCATCGATGCAAGATACACGGACGTAGCACAATAAACAGACTGCACCAAGAATTTTGACAGCCATGGACATTGGATGACAGCATGCCATATACCATCTTCTCCTTAATGTGGCATAGTATGATCTAACCTCTCCATTATGTTACCTCATGTGTAGAAAACCCTGAGTCAGTAATTAGCTTGAGAAAAAAATTGCAAATACTTCTATTTTGTTCTTTCAGCAGAAGGCTCAATAAGTTGAATTAATGAAAGCATTTAAAATAATTAAGAACTAAAGATAAAATTAGAGGGTTTTGATTTTCCAAATTAAGTTTTTCTTTCCCCCTTTGTCAAAGATAAGGTGGTTTTCTAAAAAATGGAAAATTTTGTGTGAAGAAATACTTACGACTTTTCGCAGAACGTTCTATCAAAAAATCTCTACTCAGTTAAACTAAAACCAAAATACTTCAGGTAGGTAATCTCTTATAAAAGATTTGGTTTTAACCTCTTAATACTACACATCTCAGCATAATGAAACATAAGATATTGCAGAAAGTATTCTTTCCATTTCCTTTCTTCAGCTGGATTCCTTGGTCAGGCTGTAGCTGCAGTGAAAGGAACAGCATACTGAATCCTGGGGGTCATATACGTGGATTTGCCATGGAATTTCTCTGTTCATCAAGGAATTACCACCCAGTCAGGAAAACTTCATTTTTAGTGAATAGATATATAAAAATCCAATTATGTCTTCAAATAAATTATTGCGGCTCAAAACAGAGAGCAGATTTACTGCTGGACTGGCTGAAGCTTAAAAAGAAGGTAGGATTTTACGTTACTTGTTCCGTTTTCATCTATATTTTGGGCTACCTTGTTGCACCAAAGAACTTAGTATTTCAACTGAAGAGGCACTTAGCTAAGGAATATCTGAGGGTTCAAAAAGAATGTCAAGAAGGCATTTTTCTGAAAAGGTATTCTCTGAAATAAACCAAAGACATGACACCTGGCTAAAGTTTCTTATTGATGTGCTCACAGGACTCATTGTTTGTACCTCCTTTTCTTTCAGACACTCAAGTGTCAGTACAGAAACCACATTTAGGAGGTCCTCTAGTGGAACGCGTAGAGATGATGCCTAGTTAAGAAACGGGAAGGGCTCAACTGCCTGCATTCATGCTACGGACAGACTAAAACATATAGGTTAGATTTTTCATGCTACTTTTAACTTGAATGGTGCATAACAAAGTGCTTGCCTTTCCTGCACAGCAGTGGAGATCCTAATGGTGACATCTGCATAGACATTAGTGATGCAAGTGATGATCTCTCCCATTGCCAACAGGTGCCATTGCATGGCCAGTTCATTGCATTAGCTTAAAGTTTCAAGCTGGATACTTAAAAAACCAATTAGCTTAAGGTATAATGTCTAAGGCGATAGCTGGAAAACATTTCATTAAAAGGTTCTGGGAGTAAGTATCTTTAAATAGTGACCACCTCCCAGTCAAATTTACACTTACCTTTTTTCTATTATTTTGACAGCTTTATGTACAATGCAGAAGGAATAATAATAATAAAAAGGACTCAAACTTATGAAGCAGCCAAACAATGCATTTCAGATGATTTAATGAAATTAAATTGAAAACAGTGTCAAGACTGGTATTGCCTGATCTTGATGATTCTCGGAATAAAAACCAGCCCAACTACCAAAAGACCATATTCTCTATTCCCCTTACACTCAGGAACAGAAATGAATGGCTGAAAAAAATAAAATACCAAGAATAAGAAGTGTTTTGTCGCATATTCAGTGAGGACAAAAAGTAATCTATTTCCACAAAAAACATTTTTCATTTGCCACAGTGCATTACAAAAATAAGAATATATTGTAGGTAAAAATGCTAATTTAATCTTCAGTATACTTGGTATTGGTATACGCACAACAATAAAGCAATGCTGCATTCTACTGCTTCACTGGTGCAATTTAACCCACCCTACCTTCCCCCAAACAACTCCCAATACCTTATTAAGTAACATTGGCCCACACTCAATAGTAAAGCTAAAAATAAAAAAAGAACTTCATGTTCTAACATACGAACATTTGGGATTGCTGAGAAATCCAGTTCTCTCTTTTACCAGCTCGCATATTTTACCTGGGTATTTAAGTCCCTATGTAAAGTGAAAAGTCGAAAAAAAGTTGGTTAAAATTTCACACTGCTCTTTGCCACAGAATTAATCTCTGGAATACACAAATAGAGGAAAAAAACTTTCAGTATAAAGGACAACCTTCAAAAAGCTGGTATGTTCCACTTGTAAACAGACTGTGAATACAAGAATTGGCTCCACCCTACTCTAGTTTTGACATTATAATAGCACATTGCACCACTCACTGATAGTCTCCCAGCTGTCACCTTCTTGAGTGTCTTGTATGCAAGCAGGCCAGTTTTCATCAGAAGACATATGCCTAAATTTTTTCAGAATAAAGGATTCAGACACTTAAAGGGAACGGGAAAAGCAATAAAAAAATAAATGAACTCGTGCCCTGGGTTTGGCTAGGATAGGGTTCATTTCGCAGCCAGGATAGCCGGACCGAACCAACCAACAAAATATTTGATACCATACTGATGTCATGCCCAGTACATATAAGGGGGGCTAAATGGAGAGGGTGCGCAGTTTCAAACAACAGCTCAGCAAGGTGCAGTGTGGTGGTGGCAGTAAGCAATACATTGAATATTACTTGCTTTTTTATTGTTTCCTCTCTCTCAAGAGTAAACTCTTGAACAACAAGAGTGGTAAAAACTCATGTGGCTTTACTTTTATCTTCTGTCCTCTTCCCTCCCCCACCCATACAGAGGGTAGGAAGGGGTGAACAAGTGGCTGCATGCTTCTTAGTTGCCAGCTGGATTCAAATCATGTCAATTTACCACCCCAGCCCCTCATAAAACAACAACAAAATACACCCTATTATATATTGCAAAGAATATTAAATAGTTCTCATGCACACAGACTTCTTGGGAAAGCTTGATTTCCCCATAAAAGTGATCCTGGAGTTTATCATGTGTTTTCCTAAATTGAGCTGTTTGTGTTGTGTCAGCATGTGGTGAATATTTCAGAGAAGCCTAAAAGGGATATTAAATAAGAATGAAAAAAAGTGAGAGACTAAAGATGTGACAGCTGTAAAACCAGACATTCCACAGCTATGGAAACGGTGTACCACTCCAGGCACACTTTGGAACACTATTTTCCCATCACCAGCTATACTCCGTTCAGCTTCGACTGCACTTGCCCTACAGAGCATCTTTACGTTCTGAAAAAGACTGCCTGTCTACCAATAGCTCCTCTTTTCTTCTGGGTATACACCTACAACTCTAGTTTCGTGTATACAACCTCAGCTCAGCTCTTGAGTAATTTACGAAGTGTCAGAGATCTGTGCTGATCTGTGTGGAGCTAGCAGGCACTGAGAAACAAACTCTCCTCAGAAGCAAAGTAAACAGTAGGGCAGTTCACTCTCGCTGAGTTCCTGTTAGCATACCAGAGCTGCTGCACACTTCGCAGACTATTGCTTCCTCTGCTCACAGAGACATCACTGTGGTTGATTTTTCTTTACAGCTTTAATCTGAAAACTAATCATGGTCTTAAAATATCTGATAAGAGGGTATACATGTCACCTACATATAATGAAAATGCAATTTTGATTTCTTAGAAATTAATTACGAGTCAACTCTTGAATATCATAGAATTGTTTGGGTTGAAGGGACCTTCAAAAGTCATCTAGTCCAACACCCTATGCAGTGAGCAGGGACATCCTCAGCTAGATCACATTGGTCAGAGCCCCATCCAGCATGACCTTCGATGTTTCCAGGGAAAGGGCTTCCACCACCTCTCTGGGAAACATGTTCCAATGTTTCAGTACTCTCATTGTAAAAAATTCCTTTCTTGTACCTAGTCTGAATCTCCCCTTTTACTTTAAATCAAGACCCCTTGTCCTGTCTGTC
>NW_010421578.1:32603-37901 GCF_000710305.1 Buceros rhinoceros silvestris | reverse complement strand
CGGTTCCTCCATGTTGAACCCAGGACAGGTCATGAACAGCAGAGGTACATTTGTCCTGAAAAAAGTTTGAAGTGTATAGAATATTGTGTATGCATTTCACACTCTAAATTCACAAGTTGTAATAGTAATTTTTAAAAATAAAGCTGAAGTGCATTAAATAAGTGTCATCAGCAGGAGTATGACCAAATTAGTTTTGATTTTTGGGTTGTATTGGGAGAAAGGCTTGAGCTCCTTCCCTTGGTTTTTCACTGGGGAAGTAGGAGAGGAAAAAAAAGCCATATTTTCTTTCTCCTATTTCACAAGGACAAGGAATTTCATGGGGTAAATGGGGTTTGCTGCTTCATGTTGTTTGGTGTCTCTGTGTCCTTCAGTTAGGGCAGTTTCTCAAGATCTTATGATCTGATATCTGTCTGTGTTCTTGAAAGTACAGAAATGAACAAAGGTTTGGCTGTGCCCAGCGATAAGCGTCTCTGTTGATCTGCACCACATAATATGTCATGGTTAATGAACAGGGTGGGACATCCCACCCACCAAATACAACTGATGCCGTGAGGCCAATAGCTTTGTTTGTTGTCAGAGCGCAAACGTGTGTTCAGAATGTTCTGTGGTGGTGATTAGCATCTTTCTAGTTTGGAAGGGATGGAAAATCCCACAGTAAGTGGAAAAGTACCTGTCAATCTAAAGCCCCAGTGGGAGGCTCAGAGAGTCAATTAGTTCTCAGAGGCATTCCGTAATTAGGTGGTGGGATGATGGTGATAGAAGAGGTGCATTTTTTCTGAGAGGTGGCTTTGGCTTTCCTTATCGTAATTGCAAGCCATTTATAGTAGAAAACACTATGTGCTATTTGGTTTTTATCTAAAAAGAAGTATCGTGGGAGGTGAATATTAGAATTCTGGCTATGTGAAAATTCGTTGTGTTTTATTTTTCTTTAAGCTTCATGAAAAGATAATTAGTAATCAAGTCAGAGACTGTCCGGTCCACTTTGATCAGTGCAGATACAAATCCAATTAAATTTCTTACTGTTATTCCATTTAATACAGCTTTCAGAAGCATCCTGAAGTTTTGCTACAGAAATAATAAAAACATTTCTTACTGTTACCAAGCTGACTCATAGTAGTGAAGTCATGACTCCTTTTATTCTATATAGATCTAAAAAAAAAATTGGAAGAAGTACTTGCAATAAATAAGCAAAGTGAGATTTTTGCTTATCTGCTTCATGCATATTTGATATTTGACTTTTCTGAAGGAGATAATTTCTTAGCTGTGGGGAAAAAAAGATATAATTAATCAGTTGGTTGAAATGTTTCGTCCTGTAATTTGACTGGAATTTTAAACTTTGGCTCGCTGTCGTGAAAGGATTCATATTAAGTCTGTGGTACCAAAACAAATACATAAAAATGAATTCTCCATGGGTATAGACCTTAAAAAGGCTTCTCTTGCTAGGTAGTGTATTACACGTCATGTAAGGCAGGAAACCTAAGCTTGGAAGCAGATGAAATGCCGCAGGTTCAACTGTATGAAGTGGCAAGTGCATATATACAAAACTCATGTTTCCCAAAGTACGCGGAGGATAAATCCTGTTTGTTAGCCACAAAAGTAGAAGTCATATTTCAGCTTAACAATTGACTTCTCAGGAGTCGCTTTCAGACTGGAAATTTACACAGCTAATCCCTTTTTAAAGCATTCTACCCCTGGAATACTCTGCAATCCAGCCTTTCTGGGAAGTGAAAAGTGAAAATGAAGATGAAAATTCTGAAGCTTTTATACATACCTTACACTGTGTTCGAAAGTAGGGTTTTTTCCACCCAAAAATGGTGGGAAAATGTAAAATGTTCTTTGTTCCTGCAACACAAGGTGTGTCATGTTTTCCTGTCAGTCTTCTCCCCAGAGTGCTGGTAGCAGGCCATAGAGCAGAGGCAGCAACGAGTTGCTGAACTATTTCAGATACAACCTGGTTTTTTACATCTTCTTTGACTAAAACTGAATCTTGAAGAGTGAGCAGGGTTTGGTTTTTTTGGATGTTGGTTGAATCTCCTTGATAAGAATCATAATGTCCTCTGAATGAAAAAATAGCTTGTTACCCGAAGCGTGTGTGGGATGGGGGGGGATGTTTGTATTCCCATGGTAAACCAACAGCTACTCTGGGACAAGGCAATCTGTTACAGAGAACATGGAAGGTTAGCGTTTAGTGTGAGCTCACTTTGGCTTTGTGGAATAAATCATCCCTCCAATCACTAGGACTGTTTTTAAACTTAACAGTACATCTCTAATGAAAAAACAATTACCCGAATTGCTTTTAGCATTTACCCCATTACACCAGCATTAACACCATCAACCTATAAGGCTGGCAAAGAAAGAAAGTACTAGAAATGCACAGCTGCCCTCGTGTTAATGGACACTGCTTATAGTCAGATTGGCGACCAAAACCTTTAGGGCCTGAGGTCATAGAATCATAGAATCATCTGGTTGGAAGAGACCTTAAAGATCATGGAGTCCAACCATTCCCCCTGCACTGCCAGGGTCCCTACACCATGTCCCTCAGTGCCACATCCACACTATTTTTTAACGCTTCCAGGGATGGGGACTCCACCACCTCCCTGGGCAGCCTGTTCCAATGCTTAATAACCCTCTCTGTAAAGAAATTTTTCCTGATATCTAACCTAAATTTCCCCTGGCATAACTTGAGGCCATTCCCCCTCGTCATGTCATTCTCAATATGGGAGAAGAGACCGACCCCCACCTCCCTTACCTTTCAGGTAATCGTAGAGAGCAATAAGGTCCCCCTGAGCCTCCTCTTCTCCAGACTAAACAGTCCCAGCTCCCTCAGCCTCTCCTCATAGGTCTTCTGTCTGGAAAATACTGTTGCACAAAAACCCAAGAACTTTGCGTACATTAGAATTTCAGTGAAATTTCATTTTGGTGGAGAGTAGAAATTAATATTTCCAGCGTTAAGGCATCCTGGTTTGGCATAAAGGGAAGGAAATACAAACTTTCAAAACTTTGCTTTTATTAATGTGTAAATCCTAGATTTTGGTGGGTACAAATTACTTTTTGGAAAGTGTTTTTTGGGATGGAGGTGAGGAGCAAAGAATTTTGCAGAGTTTGAGTTCAATTCCAGAAGCAGAACACAGTTAAGTAGAAGCTCTGTGTGAGGCTAAGCTTGTCTTCACTAGTTGTATATAAACACAGCATCTGTGAAATTCATGCAATTTTTGCTTAAAATAGAAAAAAAGCAACAAAAACGTGCATGAAAGAAAATTTACCTTTACTGCTTTGATATTGCGAGTATACTTAAATTCTAGAAGATTGTACAATGTAATAAGGCAGTCTCTTAACATTAGGTCAAGTTTTGGCTTGTTATGGAGCACAATACTGACCTGAAAGCCTTTTTCTCCATAAGCAGGACTACTTGCCTAAGACAGTGCAGAGTTGTCACCTTGACAGAAGGTAGAAAATTGAGCTTTTCTTAAAATGTACCCATAGAAATTTTTGTGGCACGGTTATTCTAACAATAACTGCATTTTGGGAGGCTCCTTGTTTTACTGTTCTTGCTTTCTTTTTGAAAGTTTTCATCGGAGGGGAAGCTAAAATAGGGTATAAGATGGGGTTTGGGAAGCAGTGATAACATCCAGAGCAGCATGGAATCAGGAGATCTGGTAGAGCTGGAGTCGAAGCAGGTATAGCTACGTACAGGGTGCGAATAACCATGCTTCACTGCTGTTAGCTGTGACCACTGCTGATTCTGTTCAGGAAAACTGTTAAAACATAAAGATGAGCATGAAACATCACCATTGGTAGCCAAGGTGAGCCTCAGGAGAAAGGTGCAGGTTCCCTTAGGAGCATTAAGGAGTCTGGAGAATTCTGTGTCTCTAAACAGAAGTAAGACTAGATTTTAGATCCCACTACTGGCTCACCCATGTTAAGTAAATTGGCAGCAATGTAGAAAACCATATACATATGTTTTTTTCTTCTCTTGTTTTTCCTAGACACTAGAAATGACATGCAGAAGGAAAATAACTTGAAAGAACTCCTTAAAGAACTGCCTGATGCTCATTACTGCCTGCTGAAGTATCTGTGCCAGTTCCTGGTAAAGGTTGCTGAACATCATGTAGAGAACAGGATGAACCTTTGCAATCTTGCCACTGTATTTGGACCAAACTGCTTTCAGTAAGTTGGGGTTTTTACTTTTCCCCTTACATTGACAGAGAGCATATTGCAACAGATGTCCAGAAAAGTAGCTCAGAACTCTGCTTTGTCAGGGTGGTGAAACAGATGCAACGACTGGCGCTTTGTGATACATTCTAGTGCTAAAGCTATTGTTTGAGCTGAGTGAGAGTTGAGATGCACTCCCATCTCTTCTTGCTGTTTTGCTAAACAGTCAGTTTTCTATTGCTGCATCAACAGCAGAGCAGGAGTACAACAGTGAAGTGCATTCAGACTGTTTAAGCGCAAGGAGACTCGTGCTCATACAGCTTTCTTCCTTTGCCATCAGATAATATGGATGCTTCTCTGCAGAAGGCTTTGAGTAAAGGTACCTGGGGGAAAAAGACTCCTATGCAGCACCCAGGTGCTGTATAAATTCAGTAGATGGATACAGTCTGCTCTCTGCAGGTTTGGCCTTGTGATCTGGTGGCTGGCCTCAAGATGCCAATGATTTCAGACTCTTTATCCTTCTAGTATATTCAGAAACTGCTCTGGAGGTGATGGGGTTCCACTGGTCTCTTGAGACCTCTTACTGGACTCAATAGTTTTACTAGTTTCTTTCAGTGGGCCCAGTTCCTTGGTGTTTGTGGTGAAAACATGTTGAACATGCTAATGGAGCTTGCAGCACTCGTGCAAGAACACACCTGAGTGAGAATGTTTCTGTTAAGTCACTGCTGTGATGCAGTGCACTGTTAACATCTTCACCCTGGTCTTATCTGCAATACATCTACTGGCTGGCATCCAAGATCTAAGAAATAGGAGATATGTAGAGAGTTTAGTTCAGCCATCAGTCTTGAAAGATGTGTGATACCAGTGAAAAGAGACAAGTGGGTTCCTCGGAGCAAATGTCAGGTTTGTATTGACCATTGTAAAATCTCACTCTGAAATAATGCAGAGTTGCCTAATGAGACTTAGATTGTCTAATGAAACTATCTGTCTAGGCTTCCTCTTTTGCCAGTGAAAGAAAGCAGACTTCTTTAAAGAGAGAAAACAGAAATTAGGTTCTTTGTAGTGTATTGCGCGAGTTTGACATACCTAGGGTAGATGCTGCCTGTTCCCTTTTTTTAAAGGAGCATATATTTTCCATTTGATTAG
>NW_010421578.1:2771-32521 GCF_000710305.1 Buceros rhinoceros silvestris | reverse complement strand
AAAGAACACATGGAAATGAGATGTTTAAACCAAAGCTTGTCCTTGTGACTACACTGCTGCCTCATCTTAAGATGTTGCCCATGGATGAGAAGGTGAATATGTCGGGATTAAAGCATTTGCTGTGTTAGTACAAAAAGATAAAGCATATTTTGAAAAGAATTGTCTTTCTCTCCTAAAGAAAGAAAACTTGGAATACACTAATATGTGCATGTACGCATGAATATGAGAGCTGGTGGAAGCATAATGCTGTAGATTTCTGACAAGGAAAACAGTTTTTAAAGATTGCATTTGTATAGGCAGATTGGGAATTTCTGACTAAATGTATTAGTAGAGTTAAGAACAAACAAAATAATTTAGAAGAGTTTGAATCTAATGGCTAAATCTCTATGACTCAAACTCCCAAGTAGTGATTAGAATAATTTTTAGTTTGCTCATCACTTTGTTCAGGAAGGTTTAAAAATTAGCTCTGCATTCTTTTTGGTGTAGAGGGCAGAGAGTTGCAGTTTGGAATTTCAATTGGCATTCCTTAGATTAAACTAAATCATACTTCTTAAAAGTTGCGTAGTTGTTGCCTCAACCGATCTGTGCTCCTAAGATGACATAGAAAAGAGATAACAGTATTTGTGAGGTACAGGGCTTGTGTATAAGAGGGACGGAACCACATCATTCCATTGCAGAAGACTGAGAAAGGCAGAGTTCACTGGAGGTGAAAACACAAGGACTCTTGATGTTTGTGCATGCAGCCAGCCCTGCAGTTGTGGCACACGTTGAAATGCTCGTGTAGCAGAAGAGGCAGTGAAAGCAAGGCTTGACGCTTAACAAATGGCTAATGTGTTTTTTAGAAGACCCAAATATGTCAGAATTATGAACGTAGATTTTTATTTAAACTAAGTTTCACCACCTGCTATATTTAGCTATGTGTTTCATCAGATCTTGACCTTTTCATGGTAGTTCAGGATTATGGTCCAGATACAAACATTGCCAGCAACAGTTTCAATACCCTTTTCTCCTGCGTTAATGGATGCAGTCTTAAATTGCTGGAGCTGTGACGCATCTGTATCAACAAAGATTTGACAGGAGGAGGGAAGAACTTGCAGCATTGAACTTTAGACATTGGTCTTAGCCAGCCAGTTGGCCAAGCAACCAGAGATCCTCACAACGCAGTTCGGAGCTCTAGAGTAAGGATGCCTGAAGCCTGCTTGGGAAGGGCTGTCTTACTACTGGCTACAGGCAGCCCCTAGAGAGACTTGCTGCAGAAATTAAATGTCAGCAGGTGGTTGAAGCAAACACTCTTCTCACTTTGTGTTGTTTGTTCAGAGCGGTGTATGGGGTGTTTCTCTGGGAGAAGGAAAGAAGGCTTAGCGTCCAGCTTGTCAGCAATTAAACTGCTGAAGCAGGAATATGTGAGATTTTTCTGTCAGAAATTCACTCTCATGTCTAAAATCAACGTTGGAGTCTGTGTAGTTAATGCACTGTGTCAGAGAAGATAAAACCCATCTCCTGATAGTGAAGGATTACTTTGTACAAGGTATTTTTAATGACATTTAACTTAATTATATTATCTCCTACTCCGTAACTGAAGCTGTTTAACAATTGAATGAATCTCACTGTTGGGCCACTTCCCAGACATTTAGACTTCATTTAAATTTTCTTCATCTCATTCTATTTTTCTATTCCCTGTAATTTATCTCCCTAGCTGTCAACCCTCACTTCTTTTGTCATATCTACTACTTCCCTGTTTGCTGTTTGACAAGCTGCACTGGTGCTTTTCTAATGAAAGGTCATCTTATGCTTTCTGTATTCCCGATGAATAGAAGAGGGGAGAAAATGGCTATATTCACTCCTTGTAATGAAGTGTGATGTAGGATATAGGAAAATTTAAAGGTCAAAGTCCAACAGCTCAAAAAAAGGAAAATATGATGGTTTAAGATTTAGTGTACTGTTTTCTTCCAACTCGGATTGTTCAGATTTATTGTGGTGGAAGCCAAAGGTCAAGAATACGCAGAAATACAGCCCTTGCGGAACAATGAGCATGAAGGTGTAGGAACATAAATAGTTGTCTTTTCTGTCACTGGGCTAATCTGTGTGGACTATTAACACTTGCAGCATGGTTCTTCTTGGAGGAAGTTATTGTCCATTGGCCTGAATTTCAGCTGCTGTAGAGCCATAGCCTTAGTTACAGCTTGCTGAGTGTCTCTGCTAAGCTTTCTTAGTTTATGCTAAAGAGGAAGGAGAGGACCAGCTGGGTTTTCTATCCTCTTCTCTGCTCTCTTGGAGCTGGATATCAGAGGGGCTGCTGCATTCATCCTGTCCTTTGGCTGGATGGTAAGAGACATGAGGTCTACCAGTTACAAAGTAAGCAGAGAATTCATTTGCACCCTTTCGTGCACCTCTCTCTCAAAGCATGATCTGTGTGTGTGGCCTCCATCATTTAAGCCCTCACTAACCTGACTGTGCTTCATTGCAACAGAGATTAAGCCACTCAAAAGCAGCTGGCAGATGTGAGCATCCAGTTAAACTGCACGATCAAGTCCTTCTCTGCAGGGCTGTTCTCAATCCACTTATAACCCAGCCTGTGTTTGTGCTTGGGATTGCCCTGCCCCATGTATGGGACCTTGCACTTGGCCTTGTTGAACCACGAGGTTCACACCAGCCTACCTTTCAAGCCTATTAAGGTCCCTCAGTGGTTGGCATCCCTTCTCTTCAGCATGTCAACCACATCACACAGCTTGGTGTTGTCAACAGACTTGCACTCCAAGTGCACTCCATCCCACTGTCAATGTCTCCAACAAAGGTGTTAAACAGCACGAGTCCCAGTACTGACTCCTGAGGTATGTCACTCATCACTAGTCTCCACTGACGCATTGAGCCATTGATCATAACTCTTTGAGTGTGACCAGCCATCCAATTCCATATCCATGGAGTCATCCATCCATGAATCCATGTCTCTCCAATTCAGAGACAGGGATGTCATGCGGGACATTGTCAAATGTTTTGCACAAGTCCAGCAGATGTACTTCAGTTACTCTTCCCTTGTCCAGCAATGCTGTAACCCTGTTGTAGAAGGCCACCAAATTCATCAGGCACAATTTGCCTTTAGTGAAGCCATGTTGGATGTGACTAATTACCTCCTTATTTTCCATGTGCCCTAGCATAGTTTCCAGGAAGATCCACTCCATGATCTTGCCAGACACAGAGGTGAGACTGACTGCCTGTAGCTTCCTGGGTCTTCTTTTTTTCTCTTTTTAAACGTGGGGTTATGTTTCACCTTTTCCAGTCTGCAGGAACTTTGCTGGACTGCCACAGCTTCTCAAATATGATGGATTGTGGCTTAGCCACTTCATCTGCCAGTTTCCTCGGGACCTGCAGATGCATCTTAGTCAGGTCCCATTACTTGTGCACCTTCAGGTTCCTTAGATGGTCTTGAATCTGATCTTCTCCTACAGTGGGCATTTTTTCATTATCCCAGTCCCAGACTTTGCCTTTTACAACTTGAGTGACGTGGCTGGAGCACTTGCTGGTGAATACTAGTGAAGATTCCTACTATCACTGCAATTTCCTGATGAAAAATGAAGCTTCTGCTGGAGCAGAAGATTTTGCATATAATTGAAGCCAGTCAGTAAAGTCCTTGTGGCAGCATCAGTCTAACTGCTTTACACTACCTGCATTTTGCATCATGTATCTACTGCAAGTAGACAGAGGTGGAATTACCAAATTGATTTAGGCTCCTAAATCTGATGTTACAGAAAATGATCTGGAACAGATTTTAAAAAGTAGGCAGTTAGATGTCTTGTGGGATTCTCCAGTGCCGCGGAAGCTAAGACACTTCTGTAAAATCTCGGCAGTGATATGTCATTACATTTGGTACAAGTGGGTGAGATGTAAGTCTGTAAATGATGCAGAGCATCATTTCTCACACGCTGAGATGAACACCTGCCTCAAGTTCGTGTTGCTGTATCGTTAGCTACCTGTTAGCTTCTGATCTTGTAGCAGAGTCCACAGACACAGCTATGTGCCTGTTTTCAGCTGCACCAGTTTGTGCTCCAGTGTGTTAAATCGCTTTTGTCAGCTGAAGTACAGGGCCAAGTTGTGGCCATTGAGATCGCATCTGTTAAAGACATAGTAACGTCTGTCTAGAGGGACAGAGCGGACTGCTTGAAGTTGTAACCTCTTAAGATTACTGCAGCTCTGGTCTCAAAATCGTCAGTCTTGCTTGTTGAGGGGCTCATGGGTGGAAGGGGGAAGGGGGTGATAGAGACCATCTGTCATTCGTCTGGAGCCGATCCATCTCTAACCCTTGACAGAGGTACTAATGAAAATGTCTTGCGAGGGCTGGAAGAACAAAAAGTCATGTAGTGTTCCCTGTTCTTTGAGTCCCTTCATTTCTTGTAGGATCCCCTAGAAAAATAAAAAGGTGACTTAGTGGTGCTGTACAAACAGCAAAAGTAGCAGTCGGAGAAGACAAAGTATACAGTCCTCAGGGGTTTGTAAATTAGGATTATGGTGCTGTCCTTCCACACAAGCTACTTCTGCAAAGCCACTTAAGGAAATAGTAGTGTGCGTTCTTCATCTCAGACAGAGTGAGGTGGAACGCCATCGGGAATTCGTAATGAAGACGCACTGGTTCATGTGGAAATTGCTGGTTCTTGGTTGTGGCAGAGAGCTGTCAGCAGTTGTTGCCCGGGGAAATCAGTTCAGTGATCTCAGTCCAGCTTAGTACAGGCAGATGACTACATCCCAAGTCCTCCTGGCCCTTGTTTCCACTTGAAGTGTGTGATGGGTGGTGTGGGAGCCTTGTAGTGATGCCTGCCTTATGCCAAACGTGCAGTCATGTTTGGATGTGTTACCACGCCGCTCTCGGTATACTGAGTCTGGAGATGCGCTGTCTCATAAACCCACTCTGCATTTAGCCTGTTGCAGCTTGTTTATAGGGACCCTGAGGTAAGTTCACGTGACTAACGCATGACGTGTAAGTAATTCTGTCACAGTGAGTTAATCTGACGTCAGGTCACTTTAGTTCTAAGTAAGAATTGTGACACAGGGCTTTGATGTGGTTTAGCCCCTTTGAGACTAACTTTCTTGAGCACGCCCATGAAGGAGGACACACACACTTAAAGTAGTCTGGAAGAACCCAAAGGACAAGTGAGTATGAGACTGCGTTGACATGGGTGGCATGGAGCTGCGGTGGGTGGGCCAGGGGCCAGGCATCCTGGTAGGACTTTGTGCAGAAGTGTGAAATACTGCTGGGTGTCGTATTTTGAAATACAACACTTGAAATATGAAACTTGATCCTATTCACAAGTAATGTTTTAACTTTGAGAACTACTGCTTTTTTCTGCTTTAAAGTGGCTTCACCAATAATTCCAAGCTTTAATATTCTGTAAAACTTGCGGTACTAATGCGCCTTTGGCCTTGGCCCTTGACTGAGTCAGGTACTGTTAATGCTGGGCCCTCATTTGGAGCTGCTGTGCTTTGTGCATAGATCACTCTGACCATCTCCCTAGGAAAGACAGGGTGTCCAAGGAATCTAAGGAGGGGGCACTAGAGAATTTACTGATGTCACTGCCTGTGCTGTGTATCTGTTCATAACTTCGCAATCTGTTGTGAGAACTCAGTGGGATTTTTCTAGCTCAAATCTCTAAGATAAACCTGAACCTATCAATATTTTTTTCTTCTTCTAGAAACGACCACAGAAATTACAGGCTTATGCCTCCCTTTTAGAAAATGGATTTCTGATAGTGAAGCTGATGTTCTGCTGCTATTTCTGGTGGAGCTACTGAAGTAGTTTGTACATGTGTGGCTGTAAGAGAATCAAGTCCCACTATTGAGGATTTTGTAACTGGAGTAAGGTGTGTGTCTAACACTAAAAGCAACACAGTTATAATGCCCAATCAATGTGCCAATTAGACATAAAGGAACCATGACTATGAACACAGTTTTACTGTAATGTTTTGGCAAGGTCTTCACAAAAGAATATGAAAATTTTCTGAGGAGTGGAGTGTGGATCATGAAAGTGATAATGTGAGAGCATGTTTTCTCAGAGGGCTCACTTTTTCTAGGGAGTTGAAGTGAAATACCATGTCTTCTCAGGCTAAGAAAAGTTAAAGTAAGATATTCTTTTTTTACACACATTTTCAGAAAAGTCTAGTCAGACTGGTGGATCATGCAGTGTGACAACAGATGGGTTTTAACTTGTATGAATATGCAGGGTGGTGCGTGCCTGTAATCTTAACTTCTTACATATGCTGACCTGAAGATTTGGTATAAGGAATAGATCACCGTGGATAGCTCAAAGAGTATAATAGTCCTTACCATGATGGAGGCCTAGTACCAGCAACTGAATTAAATTAGAAACTTTGTAAAATATGCTGCTCTGTTTGGCTCCATTCACAGAGGGGTGAGAAAAAAGACTAAAGTAATTACCCTTGTGCTCTGCATACACATCTTGCCATACATGTTCAGAATTGTTCAGAATAAGATGGACTTTTCACAGATTGGGTTTAATTAAACTGATGAAGTAATGTGGAGAAGGGAGGGCAAGAAAGCCATGGAATTGTGCAGAAATTAAATAGTGTTTGTGTGCTTTGTGAAAACTTCATAGTCTGGACTGTTTTTCAACCAGGAAGAGTTTTTTGATGTTAGCTCTTCCCAGTAGGGAGGTGTTGGCAGTAGTAGTTCCCAGCAGGTGTGGTTTAAGTGAAGGTTCTGCACTAAAACTCATTGAAGCTGTCTGAAGTCTTTATTTTGATTTGAACTTGCTCTAGTACATTTTCACTTCATTTCCTAGGTATGAGATTCATAGGGGTGCCAAGCTTATTTAAGTGGTACCCTGTTTTGGAGACACACATCAGGAAGGTAACACTCAGATTTCCCCAAATTATTAAACAAGCTCTGCAACTCTGGAACACATTGTTTAGCATGGAAAGAGGGGTTTCTTAAATCAAGATGGTTGCATGGGCCTGTTGCATACATACGCTTTCTTTTATTAAGGCCATTTACTATCTTCTGGTGAAAATGTGACGTTCTTTAAAGTGAACTGGCCCAAGTATACATGCATATCCACTAATAAAAGTTGTCCCATTTTTTCTTTGTGGCCAGGCTCCACACTAATGAAGTCAATTAGCTGAGAGTGACCCATTTTACAATTGGCGATTTTACACTGTTTAGTATCTTCACAAGTAGGTTTGGATGTTGGGACCAAGTGTACCCTGGTGAAGTTTGCTGATGGCACCAAACTGAGTGGGGAAGTGGGCACTTCAGAAGGGAGAGCCACCCTGCGGTAACACCTGGATGGGAAGGAGGGGGATATCAAGAACCTGATGAAGTTCAGCAAGGACAAGTGTAAGGTGTTGCAGCTGGGAAAACATAATCCAGGAGTGCAGCACAGGCTGGGAAAGCAGCTCTGGGGAAAGGGACCTGGGAGTCCTGGTAGACAACAAGTTCAGTAAGAGCGAACTGTGCTGCTGTGGCAAAGAAAGCCAGCAGGATGGTGGGTTACATCAACAAGAGCATCACCAGCAGAGACAAAGAAGCGAATATGCAGGGTGGTGCGTGCCTGTAATCTTAACTTCTTACATATGCTGACCTGAAGATTTGGTATAAGGAATAGATCACCGTGGATAGCTCAAAGAGTATAATAGTCCTTACCATGATGGAGGCCTAGTACCAGCAACTGAATTAAATTAGAAACTTTGTAAAATATGCTGCTCTGTTTGGCTCCATTCACAGAGGGGTGAGAAAAAAGACTAAAGTAATTACCCTTGTGCTCTGCATACACATCTTGCCATACATGTTCAGAATTGTTCAGAATAAGATGGACTTTTCACAGATTGGGTTTAATTAAACTGATGAAGTAATGTGGAGAAGGGAGGGCAAGAAAGCCATGGAATTGTGCAGAAATTAAATAGTGTTTGTGTGCTTTGTGAAAACTTCATAGTCTGGACTGTTTTTCAACCAGGAAGAGTTTTTTGATGTTAGCTCTTCCCAGTAGGGAGGTGTTGGCAGTAGTAGTTCCCAGCAGGTGTGGTTTAAGTGAAGGTTCTGCACTAAAACTCATTGAAGCTGTCTGAAGTCTTTATTTTGATTTGAACTTGCTCTAGTACATTTTCACTTCATTTCCTAGGTATGAGATTCATAGGGGTGCCAAGCTTATTTAAGTGGTACCCTGTTTTGGAGACACACATCAGGAAGGTAACACTCAGATTTCCCCAAATTATTAAACAAGCTCTGCAACTCTGGAACACATTGTTTAGCATGGAAAGAGGGGTTTCTTAAATCAAGATGGTTGCATGGGCCTGTTGCATACATACGCTTTCTTTTATTAAGGCCATTTACTATCTTCTGGTGAAAATGTGACGTTCTTTAAAGTGAACTGGCCCAAGTATACATGCATATCCACTAATAAAAGTTGTCCCATTTTTTCTTTGTGGCCAGGCTCCACACTAATGAAGTCAATTAGCTGAGAGTGACCCATTTTACAATTGGCGATTTTACACTGTTTAGTATCTTCACAAGTAGGTTTGGATGTTGGGACCAAGTGTACCCTGGTGAAGTTTGCTGATGGCACCAAACTGAGTGGGGAAGTGGGCACTTCAGAAGGGAGAGCCACCCTGCGGTAACACCTGGATGGGAAGGAGGGGGATATCAAGAACCTGATGAAGTTCAGCAAGGACAAGTGTAAGGTGTTGCAGCTGGGAAAACATAATCCAGGAGTGCAGCACAGGCTGGGAAAGCAGCTCTGGGGAAAGGGACCTGGGAGTCCTGGTAGACAACAAGTTCAGTAAGAGCGAACTGTGCTGCTGTGGCAAAGAAAGCCAGCAGGATGGTGGGTTACATCAACAAGAGCATCACCAGCAGAGACAAAGAAGCCGTTACCCCGCTCTGCTCAGTGCTTGTCAGGCTGCACCTGCAATACTGTGTTCAGTTTTGGTCCCTGCTATACAGAGAAGGTGTGGACAGGCTGGAGAGGGTCCAGAGAAGGGTCACAAAGATGATCAAAGGACTGGGAAGCTGCCGTGTGAGGAAGGGCTGAGAGAATGGGGTTTGTTCAGCCTTGAGAAAAGAAGACTTAGGGAAGAACTTATCATTGTGTTCCAGTGTTTAAAGGGTGGCCACAAAGAAGGTGGAGACTCCCTTTTTACAAGGAGTCACATGGGAGAGTCAAGGGGTGATGGGTGCAGGTTGCTCCTGGGGAGATTCCAGTTAGACACAAGAGGAAAATTTTTCACAACAAAGACAATCAGCCACTGGAATAACCTCCCCAGGGAAGTGGTGGAGTCCCCAATGTCGGACACTTTGAAGATCTGGCTGGACAGGGTGCTGGGCTGTCTTATCTAGAGTGTGCTTTTCCCAAGAAAGGTTGGACCAGATGATCCTTGAGATCCCTCCCAACGTGGTATTCTATGATTCAGTGTTCTACGGAATAGAATAATCCAGTTTCTTCAAACTTCAGGTCCCATGACTCTAGTATGTATTGAATGTTTAAATGACAGCAGTGAAGATTCTCTTCTGGAGCTTACAATTATGCATTCTGCTGCAGCGGGATCCTCTCCCCATTGACATGTAGATGTTCTGCAGAGTGTGAAATACATGCATGCAACCCTGCTTTTTGATGGCAGATTTTTGGGAGCATCTGCTTTCAGATGCCTTCTTGTTGAAATGCATATCTGGCCCAGATAAACTATGGTTACAGCTTTACAGTGGATAGTTACTTGTAAATTTGAATTTGCTATCTATAGTAAACAATGGTTTACTTTCAAATCACATCCCTGTAAAGTAACCTCAGATGGCATTTATTTAACTTTGGGGCATTTGGGTTGTTTTTTGCTCTTGTGCACCCGCTAGTTGTCTCAGCCAAAAAGTGCTTGAAACTTTTGTTTTGGTTTTTGCTGCCCTGCTTCTTCCCTTTAAGTCTTTCCTGTGGTTTCTGTATCTCCTGATCTGCAGTCTCTGCCATTTTGTAAGTTACTGGAAAATTCCAATCCTTGCAACCACTGTGTGGATTATTGAGAGGACAGTGCGTCTACTGAAAATACTGTGCAGTGGGGAACACTAGATATTGGAGAAATGTTTCAAATGCTGAAGAAGATTCCTCAGGGATCTTTCTTTTGCATTAAAACAGAATTTAAGTCAGTTTTGGGCACCAAAGTCCAATAAAATGCACTGAAATTTGAGCGGATGCCATTAGATGCTTCAGTGAACTGTGTGCTGTGTTGTGAGTAATACGTGTTTTTTACCACGTGACAGAATTGTGCAAAACTCGTAAGGAAGGTAAAAGAGTGAAATATGACACTTCTTCCAAATCAATATCTTGTCTTTTTGTCCGTGTGTCTTTAAGGTCTGTGGCAAGCCCCCTGGCTGCCCAAGGGCCCATTTCAAAAGCAAGAAGCTGCTGCTTCTGCAGCCAAGCATTTGGTTATTCTTCCAGAAACTGGAGGTTAGGAACCTCTTTTTATATGAATCTTTCAGGCTGTTCAGCAGAAGGCGGCCTTCATCTCCATGTTTTAAAAAGCCGTGAAAGTTATAAGCCTGCTTTCAAAAGCCTACTTTTTTCCAAAAAATAGGTTGAGAAATCTGGTGTACAGCATGGGGTCACCTGAAGCTGCGAAGATCGTGCTTAACTTTTACTTCTAGTGTCCTGCTAAGTATGTGGGTTTTCTTAGTCTTTTGACTCATCTTTCTTGTATACCTTTGAGTTTATCACAAGGCACTTTTTGGAGGAGTCTGTCTCTTACCATTAACAGTTCAGAGCATTTAAATGTCTCATGCTTCTTTGTTGCAGAATGCAACTTTTTGAAAAGTTGATTGTATCTTATTTCATGGTTGTCTCAAACAGATCTCTACCTAGATTCTGCAGAGCAGATAGATTGACCAACAGATATGGTATTTAATACGGGTAAGAAAGACTGCAAACAAACAGTGATAGTTGTTACCACCTTGGGCACAATTCTCCTCTCCTGCTTCTGCTAGCCAGCCTGTATCACAACTGAAATGTTACAGAGACTATGTGGAAACTTTTGTATGTTGAGTAGCTATAACATTCTGCTTTGTGTTCTGTCCAATTTTAGTGTGCCCTCTGGATTCGAAGGTATAAAAGAACAGGAGATCTGCAATAAGATAATGACAAAAATGCTGGAAAATTACAGTACCTTGTTTGAATTGGAAGGTTTGAATAAGGATGAAGAAAAGCCTGTATGTGAAGACCTAGCAAGAATTATTCTGGTAAAAGTGAGTATCTCTAATATTTAATTTTCTTATCACAAATCAGTAATGCAGGCTTACTGCAGACTTCACTTCAGAAATCTTTCAGGTAAGTGGGAGGCAGGCGCTGTTGTAATAGTTCTGTGTGAATGATTGGTATGCAGTTTACAGATCGATTCTGCTGGTAGGCTAATTTCCATTACTAGTCTGGAAGTTGATTCTGAAACATCTTTATTCTTTGTTAACTATTCACTATTATTTATATCGGTAATATATTGTAAATATTTTTGAATGAGGAGGCAGAATAATTTCAGGAAGTATTCAAGCTTTCTGACATGGTGATCATTTATGGTGTACATCAGTGATGATGAACTTTCATACAATATGATGCCTCCAGCTTTTGCCTCTATGAAGTCTGCTTATTTCAAACACATACCTGAATTTAAAAATCATCACTCAGAACAGCCATTTCTGAGTGCACTTGAAGAGAAGGATTAAATAGTAGTTACTGTTTGAAGGAAGTACATTAGAGCTGTTGAAGAAAAGTGATATAATTAAGATATAAAATTAAATGATATCTTTGGTGGGAAGAGAGCATGTGTGTAACATCAAAAAATGCTAAAGCTCAGAAAAAGTGGACAAAAATAAGTGGGGCAGCCAGAAGTGCCATGGTCTGGCTAGTGCCATCTCTACTTACAGGAAGCAACCTCAAGTCTGTGCAGGAAACAGTCCTGAGGGTGGTTTGCAATCGCCTCATTTCCTTTTGTGTGTTAGCTGTGCAGATAACTACTCCTTTCCAAGGTGTGACTTTGACAGGATTGAACTACATGTGTTCCCTTGGTAGAGGTTTGTGACTACGCACTGGTAAAATTACCGTAGCCTTCATTGGCTGGAATTGACAGAACAAGAAGTTTGGTGTGAGCTCAAGTTCTGCCAGTCAGGTGAAATTGGCTGAAAACATCTCTGCAGTATATTGCAGGAGGGTCTGTTGAATCTGAGCTGTGGGGCAGTCTGTGCAAGTCAACCCTTCTCAAGGCAGCTAGGTCTGGTTGTTTTCTGATGTGATGAATCAGTGAGCTGTTTAATCTTTTAGCTGTTACTGACATTCATGTAAAATACTTCTGTGGAAGGAGATAGAATGACTGATGACTTGCAGCGTCCTGCCTAATATACGTTACTGAAGTCACAGAATGAAGTAGTGAGTAATGGAAATGATCTGCCTGGCAGATGCGAGTGATGTTTAGCAGCTGATGGTCATTTTAGTAGCAAGTACAGATTAAGAACATCATAACTGTAAAAAGACGCAGTACTTTAAAGAGCCCAGAAGAAAGGTTTCTGATATGTCTTCATCTTCTTCAGGTCTTAGCCAGTTGCAAAAGCCAAGATAGTCTTTCATTTCTAGGGACTTAGTAGTGATTAGGAATGCACAAAGATGGAGACCTGGGAGGTTTTGCACAGCACTTCAGACACCCAAGCTATCAAAGTACATGGTGTCAACCAGAATTACTCCCAACAAAATAGCCTGAAAGATGCAGTTACTCAAATGAGATGAAAAATGTTGCCTATCTCTTTTACTCGGGAGACAAATGACTGCCTGAGAGGAGTGAGCCGTGCCTAAACACAAGGGCTTTGGATCTCATTGATAGCTTCCAAATTCTGCTGGCGGTCAGCTGCAGTGATTTGCCTTTGTTCCTTGTTCATCTAGTTTGGGCTGAGCTAGATTTCTAGCTTTACCAGGAGAAATACTCAAACACAAAAAATACAGGCATCTAGCTTCGTGTAGCAAAGCCACCTAAGAAGCGTTTGTGGAAATTTGTCAGGTCGCTCTTTGAAAGAATGATTTATGCTGTTCCCTAAGGCTATTTTTCTTGTATCCTGGTGGATATCCCCTGTCCTGGCCCATTTTTATAATAAATTAGAGATGGTGCACTTGAAGAGAAAACAAGTGCTAATAAATGAGATTCAGTAGAGAAAAGCGATTGCCAGTTTGCTAATGCATGAACTGTTACATACAGTAGGAGCTGGCTGCTCTGTGTCATAAAAGAACAAATGCCTCAGAGAATTATTTGGCATGACCTGGGTCACAGTGTCCAGAAAAGAGCAAACCATTTGTAAGCAAAATTACTGCTTCTTGAAAAAACATTGATGAATTCATATATACAGGTAACTGAAGAGAGATGTGCCAAGTAATGCTGTTGGAAGGAGTGAAAAATGTTGGATGCTCAGGACAGCGCTCTCAAACTGAGGCTTGTTGATTTTAAGGGTATTGCATTCGAACATGAACCATGGTGGAATGGGGGAGCAGATAATAAGGAAAGAGAAGAAAATGAGGGTGTTTTGTTTACCAGACTCAGCTTGTATTTATGTAAATGGCTTTTTTAGCTTTTACACTGCAAGCAGCAAGAGGGTGAGGAGGGAAGATTTAGATGCCCTAACTCCATTCTGGGATATTTCTGTCATGTCCTTCCCTCTTAATCACTCACTGTTTTGCCAGCATTTCACCCTGAGTCACTACTCTGCTGCCTTTTCCATGATTGCCTTCCCTCTTCCTCCTTCTCCACATTCACATTTTTCACCCAAATTCCACATACTTTGGTGCTGAAATCCCATCTGGAAAAACAGGGACCTGTCTTTAGGTAGCGTCTAAAAGTATCGTGAGAATATAATTTCTCCCTGCAGCCTTGGGCCATTCTTGAGATGACTTAGGTTCCTGTTGCTTCACATTATCCACTCACAATCATCTTTTTTGAAGTCAGTATCAACCCTAAATCATTATTTTTGATCAAATACTCAGAACAGGCCAGGAGTGGCTTGCGTCATCCTATCCCAATATGTGTTTGGTCATGTTTACCATATTCCCGAACTTCCATGACTCTTGACACTTCATGGTCTGGATATTTTAAGATTTTCCCACACTTTAGTCATAAAATCAGTGGATTTTTAAAAGCAGGATGTATTGCTCCTTTAAAATGAAAGCAAGAATATGTGGCTCATTCAGATAAAGTCGTGAAAGCATTGAGCACTGTACTGGAAAGGAAAAGCAGGTCAAGTGAAGCAAGTTGCATCTTGTCTGCCATGTTGGTCATAGCTAGAGAAAATCCACAATGCTACAGACTTCCAGAAGGAGTAAAAGCATTTCAGTTGGCCACAAATTGTGGCAGCTTGAAGAAAATCTGTTTTCAGGAAGCAAAAAGTTGATAAGTTTCAGAGATGGGAAAAAGAGACATGATTCTGTAGCGCTGTTGGTAGTTGAACTACCGTTCTTGCTGTGTGTGTGCACTGAGGAGGCACAAGAACACCTTCACCCAGTTATATTCTTCTTTCAAGATTCTTCAGTCATTGGGAAAGACAAGTTATGCCAGGTGAAGGGGTTTCTTAGCTTGCTTTGTCAGTGGATCATGATTCAGAAAGTAAGGGAGCTGAAAATCTGCAGCTGCATTCTAGTCCTGCTTTGTTCCCAGGGCTGTAAAGCCTCCTCTTGCTCATTGCTTAGACATGTGGTAGTATTATAGTTAGAAATTATAGGGAGTTTTCCTTTGGAAAAAAGTGCAATTTTCACAAAATAGAAATTTTATCCAAGAGTCGTTTCTATTTCAGTGAGAAATTGAACGATCGGATTCCTGATGCCTTGCCTGGAAGGACTTGGTTAGTTTCTCGCTCCACCTAGCAGAATGAGATGCATAGAATCTTCCAGGCAGGTGGCCAGCAGGTGGAAGTATAACATGTACTTTCTTCAGAAATACATATGTATCTCTATATATATATATCTTTCCTTGTTATCTGCTCCCCCATTCCACCATGGTTCATGTTTGAATGCGTTACCCTTAAAATCAACAAGCCTCAGTTTATCACAGCATTGGCCGGAGTATCCAACATTTTTCACTCCTTCCAACAGCATTACTTCAGTTACCCGTATATATTTTATATATATATATATGTGTGTGTGTATATATGTATGTATTTGAGAATTCCTTCCCATAAAAGAATTACAGAGTTTGGGTGGTTTGTTTTTTTCTTTTTAATTCCAAAAATAATTTGGGGTTTACAGGTCTAATTTGCAGCCAGCTGTTGTTACAATCCTTAACACTTTTATCCAAGCTTCAGTTTAATTTCCTAATTCAGTGAAGGTATGGACAATTCTTAGTCTGTTGATCTTAAGAAGTCGGTTGAGTGTTCTGATTAGCTATCTGCTCCGTGTTCAGATTTTTAGGATCATAAATAGCTGGTGTTTATTGGGCAGTGTTACATGCGAACAATTAATTCTCTGGTAGTATATCTGCACTGCTGTCCATTTATCACATAAGTCTCAGGTTATTATAATAAAATGTTGTTTGAATTTTGCTTTGGAACACAATTCATAGTGTGTGTAGGTATGGTCCTGATAGTTTTTTGGGTTTTGGTTTTGGTTTTTTTGAGGCACTAAACTGAGTGATAACTCATGTAATGAAAGATTAGTCAGTCTTGAGTTGCAGTATTCCCAGTTTTATCATCTTCTTGAATAAATAGGTTTACAAAGCCTACAGTAATCACAAAAATTATAATTTTGAACAAGGACCTTTCATTTCCAAAGATCTCGAAGATCTGCAGCTGCATATAGTCCTGTGTTGTATAGCTAGCCAGTGGTGTATTGTTACAACTGTAATGAAATGGGACCTTTGAATAACAGTGATTTGGCTTCTCTAATGATCAAAGTAAGACAGCGAAGGGGATTTTTATTTAGGTCAAGTGGCAAGGGAAATCTGGGCGGAAAGGAAATCTCACTCTTGGGAGATTTCTGGACTTACCCCTTGCCCTGGTTTCAGGTGAAACGTCATCTTTGGTGGTAAGGTTTTTTAGCGCCCTATTGCCTTCAAATAAAACATACAACTATTACCTAACCGTGCATGGTTACAAGATTTTTTTTTTCCTATTTTTTTTTTTTACCTTTTCCCCTCTAATGCCTTCTTGACAGAGCACTTCCAGTTTTAAGAACCAGTCATCTCAGAGCACATAAATGTTTGCAATGGAACACAAACACCAGCATGATGAGGATGTAATGTTGTTCCTGGCTTGTTTACGTATTCGGGATAGGAATGCAAAAGGCTTTTCCCTTTCTGCCACCCAGCAGGGGAAGAATACATAGCCCTGTTCACCTGATACAGAAAAGAAAACAAGTCCATTTATAAAAATAAAATTACAACATTAAAATTAAATTAAAAAATCAAAGCTACAAAGTCCAGTAAAATTATAAATGTGCAATTCCAACACTGAATGTAATATCAATATTCCGATGACCTCTGAACATGCAGATTTCACTCCCTGAAGAGCTACAGAAATTGGTCTCTTGCTGGTTTTTGCAAAAACTAGTGGTTTCAAAACAACCCTTTATTTTAGATGCAATTTACTTCTTGTATTTTTATGCTGTTTGTTTTCAGTCTTCTAACAAAAGCTGCTACTTTGGTTGAGAGGATTATTTGGCAAAATACTTCTTTGTACTTTAAATGGCAGCAAAAGTGCATGCCCTGTGTTCTGCAAGCCTGCAGTTAGATTTCTAAAGAGGAAGTAATCCACTGCATGTAGCTGCATCTCTTAGTGCTTCGTGTGTGCAAAGTGTGTGGTGCCCGACCCAGCCAGGCAAATCCTTAAGGGCATTTTTTATGTCAGCTGACTTTGGTGGCACTATTCTGAAGTGGAGTGCTTGCTTGCTTCTTCCGATGGAACACTCAAACCAGATCGTTCTTGGTAGAATTTGAGCTTTTCATCCTCAGGGAGTGGTAGGAAAGGACAAATGGTCACAGAGCTCTCTTGGCTTGTGTTTGCTTCCTGTGCAGTTATAATGCTTCATCTCCGCTGAAAGCCACGATGTTTCAGATTATTTCCCCAGCTGAGTAAAGCAAGATCTTCACTAATACATGTTTCTTTTCCTTCCTCAGCTGTTTTCACTTAAATACGATAACATGAAGATCTAATCCTTTAACAAGATCTGGGAGAAGCTGGTGAAAACTCACAGTCCTGGGTTCAACTAGCATAGGGTTAATTTCCACAGTCAGGATAGCTGGACTGAACCAGCCAATGGGATATTCGATACCACAGTGCCCCCATGCCCAGTATATATATAAGGGGCTAGTGGCAAGTGCGGGCAGTTTCAAACAGCAGCTTGGCTCTGCGGTGGTAAGCTGCCATCTGGGTGTAAACCATGACACACACCAACTCCATGGCTGAGTGGCCTCCCCCTAGATAAGTCGCCCTTCCCTGCCACCTCAGTGGTCTGGCCCCATGGTTATCCATTCAGTGGACATAGAGAGCAATCCCTCATATATGTCAGGAAAAAAGACATCTGTTTCTAATGCATGTTACACTGCTCTGGCTAAACCTCCAGGGTCTAGATAGTTTCCTTTATTCTTTCGTGGGGCCATTTTATCATCGTGTTAATGGTCGGGTTTCAGTACTGGATTAATTCTTTCCCATCAGGAGACAGTGGGAACTGATCACCTTTGAAAACCCTTCCTGAAGGTTTCAACAAATGTTTCTGGTTTGTTCGCTATCCCCTTATTTGGGCAAGTCATACTGGTTTTCTCCTGACTCTGCCAGGGAGTCCCAAGAGTAGGAGGGGTTTTGAATGTAAGATGTGGTGGTGGGTGGAAAGTGCATGAGGAGGAGCACCTGTCTTCAGTTCTGTTTAGTATTTCCTCAGCTAGAATTCACTTTGCAATTGTCCACCAGTGAACAGATGGGCATGTTTATAGAAAGGGAATGTAGTGATTCATCCAGAATGACATTTTAAAATGCGAGCGGACAGGAAATGAGATATTTGAGATTTGTAGGGGAAAGTTTATAAACCTCCAAACCCTTCACCTATAGCGGATTCAATCTGGAGTGAGAAGGATGGTTATGTTTAGGCTGATTTAGAAAGGCAAGTGAAAAATGAGATGATTTCCAATCACTTCCTTGTGTAATTTTGAAATAGATTTCTAGTGCTTCTAGCTCTGCTGTTTTTGACAACTCCATATATATATTATTAAAACAGAACATTTCCACTCTTGAAGTTCATTGAAGCATTCACAAAATTAGACATCTGTCACTTATAAATCTGTGATGTTACTAAATGCAATCCTGAGTATTTACACAAATATGTTAATGCTAAACTCTGTAAAGTAATAAATCATTATGCTGATATTTCTTTAGCTAGAATTTTACCAATATTTTCATTTTAACACATTGAGAATAAATTTGCTAGAATTTAGCACATTTAAAGGGAATAGGTCCTATAACAAATGTCTCTCTCCTATCCTGCTGTTCATGTTCCTAGTATACTGTAAATTTTTTTAACACAGCTGGCAAATTTTGCAGTTGAGATGCTTAGGAACTTTGCTTTTACACTCTCACAATTTTTTTTTTTTAAACAAATGCTCAGTGATAATACAAAATATACAAAATGTAGAGAAAGTAAGATACATATGTGTATGTGTGTCCTAGTCTGTATTTGCATGTTTTATTTAATGTTTTTCATTCTTGGTCTGTCATTATTTTATTTGGGTTTCATTTTTTGAGGGGGGGGGTGAGGGTGTTGACATTGTGATTCAGCGCTGGGGAGCAGTCCATCTCAGTCAGTACAATGTCTTTTAAAAGGGAAGCATTGAAGTCAGCACCAAGAAACAAGGTACAGTAAAATAAGCATGTGAGCCTCTGGTCTAGCCAGCTGTTCTGAGCATCCTTGCTGCGTCCATGGGGGGGGGGAAAAAAGGAGGTTAGGAGAAGGATGAGAATTTTTCTACAAAAAAAAAATTTCTCACTTCTCCCTGTTGTGATGCCCCAGTGTTTATTCTGTTCCTCATTAATTAGTCAATCAGGTTACACAAAATGATCAGCATTTTTCCCTCGGTATAAAATTGGCGGTCAGTGCTGTCTTTGTAACAAGGTCCCATTGCAGGCGGTCAGAACTGATCCAAAGTGAAGAAATGTAAGATATTTTTCAGTCTGTCGGGGTTTAATTCTCTGCCAATGGCTGACCTCTCCCATTAGTTTCATCTGTAGTACTTTCAAGGTGGGAGCTTGAGAAGGGCTCAGCACTGAACTGATGCCTTTTACCATTATGACTAGTAGCATTTGCTCATTGACTTCAGTGTAAGTCCTATGCTTTTTTTAAAAAGCTCTCCTTTGAATAGTACAAAGATCACCATTTGTGCAGGAGAAGCTGGTTGGTACACTCTGGTGCACCTCTAATGTCCACTGTTTTGCAGGCTTTCTGGTGCCCCAGAACTTACCTGTAATAACCAGAACTCAGGGCAGTCTAAGAGCAGCAGGAGTATGGGCATGCAAGGGACACAAGGACACAGACACTGTGTGTGGCTGAATATGTGTGCTCTTGAAAATCTGATCTGTTGAGCAGATTCCAGCAGCATTTGACCTTAATTGCCAGCAGTGACCATCTCTCTTTCACTGTTATGAAAGAGGTAGCTGGAAATCTTATACTAGTAACTTTAACAGTATAGAAACACTTAGGACTGTCTAATTTACTGCAACATCAGATACTCTTTTTAAAAGTAACGTTGCTGAAGTCTGTGTGCAGAAAACCTTTTTTTTTTCTTGTATTTTGATTTTTAGATCAAAAATGCAATTTAGCTTTTTCAAGACTGAGTTTAAGCAACTGTAATGTGTGATGCAGTTCTGGAGAGCCTGGGTTTTTCCCACAGCTATGGGAAGCTGCTTTTCTTTAGATCAAACTTCTGTTTATGACTAACATTACAGTAAATAGATAAATCAGACTCCAGTTTTCAAAATAGCAAGGAAGAATAAAATGTTCTGCTGAAACTGATCTTAGCTCTGTTGTTACTGAACACACACACACACACGAGGTACACCCAGCAAGAGAGCTGTGTCATCGTGTCACTTTGTAAATGTTTTATTTGGTTTTTTTCATCTTAAGTTTTGGTGCATGGTCCTTATTTGTACCTCAGCCACGAGAAGCTGAGTTGTGGTCATTAACCTAGCGCATGACACCTTAACCTTGTCAGCTAATATATGATGGGCACTTACAGATTGTGAGGATGGGCAAGGAGGGTGAATGTTTTCAGTCAGTGAGGTTTTTGTAACCGTTTACAAGTTCTGGAGTTCCACTGATTCCAACATTACCTGTTTAACTTTTTGCAGCATTCAGTAAACGGTCCTCCTGGAAGGCTGGAAGCGCATTTTTCTCTTCCTGCTAGAAAATAACATGATATTCCACAGACGTAGTTGCCAACATTAAGGTGTATCACAGGGTTATTACTATGGATGTAATTTCCTTTTCTATATTGCAGTCCTCTCTACAAATAATTTCCTCTTCTCTCTTGCTTTCATATCACAATTCGTGACCTTTGTATGTGTTTCGTGGCAATAAGTGCAGTAGGCTAAGGTTGTGCTGAAGCAAAACAGAGTAACCTTTAGCTGTTTATTAAGAGATATGGTCTCAGGTAAAAGGTCATATACGTAAGTAGCCCTGGAAGAACAAAAGGAAATGAAGAGGGAACTGAGCAGGGTATTAGTTTCATATGGAAAAGCAATGATGTGGTTTTTGCACACTGTGAGATTTTGCTTTTTATTACTTCTGTCTGAAACAGCTCTGCTGAATTCTGATTAGTAAAGTGTAGTGTAAATAGCAAGATGGAACAGCAGATAGATACTGAGTCAGCTTTACTCCTCCTATATGCCAATAGCAAACAAGGCAAAAATCCTGTATATAAATACTAGCTGTTTCAATCTTTGCTATGTGGTTTGTTTAGATAAGAGAATGTTTGACAGCTTTGCTAAAGTTGTTCCCTATTCTAACAATGATGTTTATCATCACTCTCTGAGTACAAAATGGAAAGGATACCTAATACATTGTGAAGAGATCTTTTTTTAATTACTGTTCATGTTAAATCATCGTCTGTATTTTTCCTAAAGGTATCTGTGCCACTGAATGATGACTCTATGAACTGAAATCTGCATAAAAATTAGTTATTCCATCTAGATAACATTAATGAAAATACCTGTGACAACATGAATTAGAAGATGCCTGTGAAAATCGTGCCATCAGCTACACAATTTTACTCTTAAGCGTACAGATTACTTGATTTTTTGCACGTCTTATGGAGCCCTAATCAGCCATGAACTGTTTTGCGTGATCGCACAGGAGAAGAGACCCCATATTTTCTTCATCTTGTGAGTAGTAGAAAGAGCAGCTCTGTAATTACCGTGGCCCTTTTGCTTCCTCATTGGCACCTTTGACCACACAGCTGCATGTCACGTCTGCACTACTGCGCTCCAGGGAACTTTGTGCATGGAACAGCAGTGGTTTGAGTAATATCTGCTGCTCCAACATCAAATGAAGGGAGAGCCAGGAACTCTGAAGTTCACTGTTTATTCTGCACATGGACAACACTGTTGGGCACTTTTGTTGTAGCCTAGGGAAAAAAATCACAGATGTGACCCTGCTGACACCTACCTGAAGCAGAGGTTGTATTGTACTGTTACATGTGGTGCTGCTGAGAGAAACAGAACATTCCCTCCTCTGTGGTGTACAGCTGTCGACCCAGTAAAGTCAGCTGTTGCAGGCTATCCCGGAGTAATCAGCTAATGCATCGTTTCTGTAGTCATTCACAGCATTCAGTTCACTAAATAATCCTCTTAATGGTTGCTCAGCCCACATAAGAGTGGCTGTACTGGCTCAGACTTGAGATTCGCCTAGCCTTGTGTCCTGCCTCGCACACTAGCCGTGAGCAGATGTCTAGGGAGGAATAAGAACAGGACAGCAAGGTGTTCCCTTCAATTACTCTACCAGTTCATGACTATTCTCAGAGATTTTCCTGGTCTTGATGTAGTTTATGTATTTAGTGATATCCAGAGTAATTGTCTTCGGTGCCTCTTGCACATCAGTAAACATTTTGCTTCCAACATGTCATCTGGCAAAGAGCACCACAAATTGCTTCTTCTCATGTAAAGAACTGACTCTTTTTGTGTTTCATAAACATGGCTTTTACTATTGTCATTAGAAGGTCACCAGGGGTTTTTTTCTTCTTTTTTTTTTCTTGGTTGTTTGGTTTATTTTTTAAAAAAAAGTAACCACCCATGACTTTGCACAATCTCTGTCAGATCCTCCCTACAAGCTACCATGATTTTTTTTTTCCTAATGGAAAGTTAGTACTGTCACTTGCAGCCTGATCACTGTACTGACAACTGTTTTTTCTGTCAAAGCCCCTGCACAGAGTCAGTGAGCAAACAGTCATGTGTAATAGCTCTTCTCTTTTGGGGCACAAGGCCAAATAATTTGATGCAGTAAATTGGATAACATTTTGTTGAAGTAGAGAGCTGCATCGTCTTTATATCAGAAGGGAACCTGACCTCTTATTATTATTATGTATTGCCAAGGTGCGCGCATTAATAATCGAATTAATCGGTGAAAATCGAAGTTATCAGGAGACCCCCCGCTCCTTTCTCCAAGGGGTGAGGATAAAAAAAAAAAAAAAAAAAAAAAAGCTTGTCTGTGCTTTAATTAAGAAAAAGCTTCACATTGATAAAGTTTGAGTTTGTTTTAATTAAGGTCTTCTTCTAGATATGAGCAGCTAACAAAATGGATCTGGTGGTTTCTAGCAGCATTTAAAGCTTGAACTGAAAATCCCACAAGCCAGTTCCTCTGATTATGCGGTTTGTGAGTCCAAAAAGAGATTAATTACTGAATGAAGCAGGATAGAGAGGTCGAGTACAGCAGTAATAATGACATTGTTACAAAGATGTCTTGGAATAGCAAATTATGGACCAACAAGTTTATCCTTATCATTAAAATAGAGTACAGTGTATAACCATTTTTTTTTTTTCTAATTCTTTTTTTCCTGATTCCTTCTTGGAGCAATTGTAGTTAAACTCTTATGTTACAGTGTGGTAGTGTGCTGCAAACACAAAAGACTCTAAATTCACTCTGCAATTCAGAATCTCTGAGACTACAGTTGACTGAGGCTGAAACTTAAAAATTTTTATGCCCGCTTAACAATTTGTTAAGAAGGATAACAGTACTGTGTTCAGTTCGAACTTTGCATCCCAGCCAGATAACAGTACAAGATGCAAGTATGCTGTGTGAATCCCTCTTACTAGGAAAGGCAATGGATAAAGGAACCAGTACAGTTTATTCTGTTTGAATAAAAGGTATAATGAATAACTAAAGCTCAACTACTGTAGCAAGTATTTTCTCATTCCACTGAAATTTGCCACGGTTCTCATCTAGAGCCAGTATTGCTAGGTATTCAGGGCGTGGGAGGTGAGATCTTTTTCTGCTAGGGTCTTTCTCAGTCTTTTTTGCTGATGTTAGTCATCTCCCTAAAATTAATTCAAGTATGTAATTGAAAATAAATATGTAATTGAACACTCACCCTTCCTGCAATAATCCCTGTCAGTCTGTCTATCCAAAGAGAAACATAAATAACTGCAGGAAGAGTATCTGAATAAGAGGCATTGCTAAATATCTTATACCCTGCCCATGGTTTAGTCTCTCCTTTAAGGATGCCCTTGACCTATTGTTCCTTCATTCATGTGGGAGGAAGCTAGAATCTGGAATACTCAACCACCTGTCTTTATTAGCGTCAGCATGTCTTGACGTGAAAGGATTATTCTCTTGAAGAATAAATAGGTCAAAGAGTATTCTAGGGATGTTCTAATCTTTCCTAATCATTGAGGTGTCCATAGTTAATTGGTTTAAAGGTTTTATTGAGGTGGAGTCTCATGCATTGTAAAGTCTGCATTTTGTATGACTTGCAAAGAGAGAAAAAATTTCTTCAGCAACGCAATAGCCTTTCTAAGGAAGAGGACCTGTTCCTTGAGCCAGTATAATTCATGTGATCTAGGTGTGAGAACGCTGGGCTGGAATTTGAATGAAGTAAGTTCTTTTCTGTTTTGGGTGGGTATGGACAAGTCAGGTGTGGTCTGTAGTGGTTTTTGATAATTTTCAGTATTTGTAGCAGAGTCTTCCCTAAGAATCTTTTTTGAGGGTCATGAAGCACTGGTGTGTTAACCCAGAGCTAAAAGATGGTCTCAGGCATGCCAGAGGGAGGTTACAGACTTGTTGAGCTGTTTGAACAATATGAAGTATTTAGGAGGTTTAGTACAACGATAATACATCTCATGGAAAATAACAGTCCGTGATTTAGAATGGGACAGAAGAGGTTATTATTGTAGTGTAGGGTTAGGGCGATCTGAAAGCCTCTAAATCTGCTACATTCGCAGATGTAGCAGATGACTAGAAACTTTGCTTTATGCTGATGTACTTCTGACTGGACCATTTGCCAATAAATATTGCCTATCAAAGTTAGGAAATTAAATTAGTAGATCTTCCCAATTCTTGCTTAGAAATCATTAAAGAAACTTAGTTCAAAACCTGGGTTTTGACAATGTCCTGTACAGATGCTGACCATTTACTTTGCCCAAGTACTCTTGATAGTATAAAACTTGCTTTAGTAACAGTAGTGGGGTTTGATGGTGGTTCTTGATGCCATGATGAGCAGGTACTTTAGGTTGGGCAAGTTTTGGAGAGACTGCTGCATCATTCAGAGTTGATGGGTAGGAGGTGGCAATTTTTCCAGGTGGGATTGTGTTTTAGAGAATGTGGGGTGGAGATGTGATTGCTGGCAGCTACTGACAATAAGCAGGGCTTTGGTAATTTTTCAGATGTAAACAGTTAGGTTTCGCTGACAGTTGAGCACTCACAGTTCAGCAAAACAAAGGCTGAGCTTGTTTTGTATCCAGTATGCTGTACTGAAGATTTTTTTCCTGCATTTGAGAATAGAAAATAGGTGATTGTTAGTAAGCATTATTCCCCACAACGTTCTCTGGAGTTCTGTAATTGTTTAGAAAAGTGATGTTCAGGTAGTACATCTGCATGAAATGGGTGCTAGTCATTTATGGCTCTAAGTTGATCTATCCCAGCTGTATAGTAGCCATGTCATTGGTTTTAAAGGAAATCAGGCTTTAAAGCAAAACAGATTTCATCCCACAGTTTCACAGATTTCACTAGCAACACTGAAAATAAATGTATTAAATCTCAAAGAATTCTCAAGCTTCAGTAATTGAGATGCACAGAAATGCATATAGATAATTACATAAGAAAAATAATTTTTTATGCAAGTACAAAAGTTGATTGCATAAACTTTCTTCAGAAACACAGACAGACATCTGCTCTTTAAGTCTTTGCAAATGTAACATGACTTAATTTTTGACATTTTTAGTAGTCCACGTGGAATGCAGGTACCTGACTTGAAATACGTATGAAAATTATGACTTACTTTTATCGTTTGAATCCCAATATCAGAGAGTGTTCTGAGCACCAGGGTCAGATTTCTGAAGATGTATGGTTATTTGATCTCTGCTAGTAGAGTTAGGAATCAGTATAACTACAGTCAAAAATACCTTCAATTACTTAAATTTTTTGAGCTGCAAGTTCACAGGGTGTTTAAAAAACAAAGTATATTCCAAAATATGCCTAGTTACTAAACTGCAACAAATTACTGGAAACGAGGACGTGTTCTTTTTGCTTTCTGGATTTTAAAGGGTAACATCAAACAAACTGCCAATCCTTCAGGAGCTAATATGTAAGAATAAAACTTTGACAACAGCAGATTCTCAGCTTGAACTGTTTGAGGTTCTGGTTTTGCTTTGTTTGTTCTAAGTTTTCCAAGTAGCCTACAAACCTGGATAGCCTGAAAATACGACTCTTAGGCCCTCCTGGTACCTTCTAGTAGCTTTTGTCTTTCAACTTGCATCTTTTGTTTCAATGGCAGCAAGTTTTTCCCCTTTTCTTAATTATCATAAAGATATGCTGTAAACTTAGAGAAAACAGCCAGTTTGTAAGAGAAGCAATGTAATCTTGAGCTGATTACCTTGTAAAAAACAGCATGGATTGGAGGACAGTAGGGAGGGGGCAGGAGGTTTGCAAGTGTTGGAATAAACTGTAAATGTGATCTTCTTTTAGAGAACCACAAAATTATACTTGTGTGCCCTCTGCCCAGTGCAAAAAAGATCTCTTGCCACAGCCTGTGTTGAGCAGAGTTGTGGAGGTTCTTAGCTAGAGCTGTTTCACTATATGGATCTCCTGTTCCTTTGGAAGCAGTATTTTGTGTAAACTGAATGCATTTTTGTACTGAAACACATCAATCTACACATGCTTTTGACAGAGCAGTTAATAGTGTGCTATCAAAGGGTTTTCTGCTTTCAGTTCACACACTTGCCTTCTCATTTTTTTTATCTCCAACATAATGAAAGCAATTATTGTACTCCGTGATGCCTGCAATCATTGACTGTTGCTTGTTCATCTTAATAGTATTCAGTCAGTGATAAACCTGGTCCTACGCTAACTGCGGGAATGGTAATATCTAACTTTTGCTAGCAAGCGACAGAAGAATCTGATGTAAAACACCTACATGACTCACTTGAGTCATTTGTCTACAATGACTTGTACTTAAAAGGTAAGATGTACTTGTAATTAGAGGTATACTTACAATGAAGATACAATGCCATGAAAATGGGAGGTGGAAAAGATCGATGAGATCACCTCGAAGGTCCTGTTATAGTACAGAATGTATATTCTGACTCTTTTTTTCTAGATCAAAGGTGAATACTCCAAGAACAGGAAGTTCTTTTTTGCTGGATCATTACATGGTCTACTGGAATTTCAGGTGGAGTCTTAGCTTATCTGTATTACCCACTATTGATTCAGAGGGCTCTAAAAAAACATACTAGTTGAGCTCAGGCATGTGTTGTGCCAGTTTATTGGTGCCCTTGAAAGTGCTGCTGCCCCTGTCTTCGAAATCCCTAAGACCTTAGTCTGCTTTTTTTGCAGAGTTCGTAAACAGCATTCTTTACTGCTGAGAAGGAGAAGTCATTGAAGGGCGGGTAGCTGGAATGAACCTTTGTGGTCATCGTTTCAGTTCTTCAGGTTCCTTCGTTAATGAGTTTGCCATATGTTATTGCAGGGCAGGAGAAATACAGAGGTAAAACTAATTTATTTTCCTTGAATGATCTGTCTGCACTTCATGGGATATAGCACAGTTCAGGCCAGTGCCAAGAGTGTCTTTTAGGCAGCAAATTCTTTCATTACTGTGTAATTTGTTGTCACGCTGTGAACAGGAGAAGTACCATACATGGAGAAAGACAGGTTTCTCAGCAAGCGTTTGAGACTTTCCAATCTACTTACATGGACTTCAGTAGAGCAGCTCTGAATTTTGGCACAGCTTCACACTTTTCTAATGGAGAAATTCTGTGCCAAACACTTACTTGTTTACCCCTTGAATAGTTAGCCCACAGGAAGAATGGAGGAATGTGATGGGTGCTGTACTGACTTACCTCTGTTCCCTCGCTTTTGATGGTCTCATTAACATTTGCCTTTTGTCACCATAGCTGATATTTACAGAGCATTTGCTATAAGATTCCTTCACTGGAGGTGGCATATTTATTTTAAGAATATATTGAAATACCGAATTATGCCCATTGTAACTCCACATAACCAACCCTATTTTTTTATTGCTTTCACTATTGTTCTGAATAGGCAGCTGGTTACAGACATGAGCAGAAAGTCTGCCTCGTAGGAAACTAAAACCAGAAATCATCACCATAGTCAGCCTTCTAAGTTCATTGTCTCCTTTGATTGTGATCATCTGTCCATAGTTGTGCTTCTTACTTGATAATGTCTTGATACATAGTCTGCTTAAGCTAGGAGGGTCCAAAGAAACCAAGTGAATGAAAGGCAGGAGTTATTCTTCTCTAGTGAAGTAGTGTCTCTATATAGTCAGGTGAGAACTCTTAAGATCTGGATACAAATACTTAGGTTATCCTTGCTCTCTCTGGAGGTGCTGTGACGCTACATTTAGGATAGCGACTGAGGCTTCATTTTTATATTACTCAAGAGGCCACAATCTTCACTGCTGCTTAGAAGTACTTTGACTATGGACTAGGTACATCTGTACAAGGAGGTGGTACAGACCAACTGTTCAGCAGTAATTGCTTGACCTGCAGTGCTATCCCCACCTAAGCATGCCCAAAAGAGGATTAAGCTGATTCTTGATGCTCATAGTTGCCTCTGTCAGAGCCTGTGACAGTGTTTTTGGTTGGTGCAAGGTGTCTGCTTATGAAAGCAACCTTGAGACTCATTACCAAAGCTTCATTTGGTAATTTGAGATGGCCGAATGCCTGACATCTCATCCGCATCTCTACTGTGCTTGCTCAGAAATAGTGAAACTGAAGGATAGCCACCAGTATGGAGCAAAGGCCTTAAGAAATACTCAGTTACGTGCTGTGGCCCAGCAATAGCAGGTCTACCTTCCCAGTCTCCGTACGTGAAACAGAAATGCAAAGGAAGAGAAGGTAAATATTGTTTACAGTCCACTGACTGGTTTTACCTATGAGGCTGGTTTATTCCTGCTTTATACTTGATGGTGATGTTCACACATGTATAGACTCAATCCCAGAGCATAAGAGAAAACACAGCCAGCCTGATGTGTTAGTGTATTGCCTGGGAGTGCAGACACAGGACTTGAAGGGGGAGTTTGAGGTCCTTGGAGTTCAAAAATGAGTTTGTGAACTACTTTGCAAGTGTGGAACCAAGCTTATACATGGGGCAGGTCTAGGTTACCAGCAGTTCATATGCTGAAGTAATTACATAAATTTGAAAGGGGAAACTGAAAAAAAGAAAATACCAAAGGCTAGAGTCTTTCTCAGTGTATGAAGACCATCTGTGACATGAAGACAGTGTGTGCCAAACAGTTAGCCAATGCAAATCTCTACAAAGGAGTGCAAGAGAGGTTTATTTCACACGTAAGGAATTTGGTATTACCTCAAGAAGGAGGAGGTATTTTTGTTATTATGTGTCTTTTCTTGCACGTTACTTCAAAACTAGGCAGTATATCTCTGATGTGAAGGCATGCATGCTTTTGAACTCTTGAGAGTTTTTTTTTTTTTTTAGTCCATCAGAGAGTCTTCAATATACCTTTCACTGAGATTCCTCATTGATGCCAAATCAGAGACTTAATATTTCATTTCAATTTGCAACTTGCAAAGATTCACAGAATCATCTGGTTGGAAGAGACCTTTAAGATCGAGTCCAACCGTACACCTTGCCCTGCCAGGGTCCCTAAACCATGTCCCTCAGCACCACATCTACATACTTTTTAAACACTTCCAGCGATGGGGACTCCACCACCTCCCTGGGCAGCCTGTTCCAATGCTTCACAACACTTTTCTGTAAAGAAATTTTTCTTGATATCCAATCTGAATCTCCCCTGGCACAACTTCAGGCTGTTTCCTCTCATCCTGTCACTTATCACGTGGGAGAAGAGCCTGACCTCCACCTCACCACATCCTTCTTTCAGGTAGTTGTAGAGAACTATAAGGTCTCTCCTCAGCCTCCTTTTCTCCAGGCTAAACAACCCCAGATCCCTCAGCCATGCCCCATAGAACTTGTTCTCTAGACCCTTCACCAGCTTTGTTGTCCTCTGAACACACTCCAGCACCTCAGTGTTCTTGAAGTGAATGGCCCAAAACTGGACACAGTGTTCAAGGTGGGGCCTCACCAGTGC
>NW_010421578.1:0-2282 GCF_000710305.1 Buceros rhinoceros silvestris | reverse complement strand
TTTCTGAAGGATGCCGTTGGCCTTCTCGGCCGCCTGGGCACACTGCTGGCTCATATTCAGCCAGCTGTCAACCAACACCCCCAGGTCCTTTTCTGCTGAGCAGCTTTCCAGCCACTCTTCCCCAAGCCTGAAACGTTGCAGGGGTTTGTTCTGGCCCAAATGCAGGACCTGGCACTTGGTCTAGCTGATCTTAATACCGTTGGCCTCAGCCCATCAATCCAGCCTGTCCAGATCCCTCTGTAGAGCCTCCCTACCTTCAAGCAGATGGATACACACACCCACCTTGGTGTCATCAGCAAACTTACTGAGGGTGCCCTCAGTCCCCTCATCGAGATCATGAACTGGCTGTAGGTTACTATTCTCTGTCACAGCTGCAGACCCCTGACTTGCAGAGGTCTACATCAATCCCACTCCTTCCTCTCCACTTGGAGAAAGTTCTCTCCACCCTGATTCAGAACATTGCCCATGCTAGGCTTCCTTCTGCAAACATATGCCATGCAGCGGTCAGCAATTGCTAGGAGCTTTTTGTATCTTGTGGCTTGAGGCCCATTCATCTTGTCCTTTTTTGGCCTCTCTCCCATGCATGCTGCACTCTTGCAGCATTTTGACAAACCTGCCTGTAGAGCTACCTAGGGTAGGAGGCTGAAGGGATTCCCATAGGCAAACACACCTGGCCTTCTGCAGAAAAGAGGTTTTAAGGTGTTGCTCATTCACTCCAACAACCTCCTGTTGTGTCCTGTGGAAAATCATAGCTTTGAAGATCATCTTACTACTGCACTGATTTCTTGAATTTGAATGTTTTTAGGACAGGGTAGCTTTTGGCTCAAATTACATCTTTCTAGAGTCTACAATTTTCATGTCTAGCCTTCAGGGAGGATTTGGAATTTGTTTGCTGAGTTTGCCCTAGCGGAAGTGTCTCCGATATTACTTTTTCACTGTTCATCCAGACCTTATTTGAGCACTTACTTGAGTGTCAATTATTTTTGGTGAAGACCTTAATTTCAATATTTGGAATTGCCAGTTGTACGGAGAAGACAAGTAAAGTTTGTTTTCCTTAAGTATCAGTAACGTGAGTGTTGTCCCAGGTCATAATAAATGGCCGCGTTGCTGTCAAAGTGTATTATGTTACATTTATTTTTTTATTTTTCCTACGTATCATGCAGCACTGTGTTTACAGTGAAAGGCCTTTTCCACTGGTGGGAAAATGATTCAATAAGTTATGCGTCTTAGGGAATAGAACTAATGGGGAAGAAATGGGGTCAGTATTGAAGTCTTTAAGGGAGCTTCTACTTGTCGTTAAGTCAAGCCTTATTAGTCACATATGGATGGTTCAAACCTAGCTAGTGCCTGCCTAAATAAGTAAGTATAGAAACACATGTAGCATGAGTAAACGCTGGGAAATGATGACACAGTGAATATATGCATGGGGCTTCTCCCTTCTTACACCTTTCTGTGGACTGAAAGGCTGGTTATTTCAAGTCACTGAGTAGGCTGGCTAGACTTAGTGTTTGGGAAGTGAGTCTGGAAAGAAGATAAATTTAACCAAAATTTTCCAGCTAATGCAGCTGGAGGCCAGGGTAGCAGTACGTGGTCCGCAGGGTAGGTACCACAACAGTCATGTTCATTGATGTCTTAAATTTAGTGCAGAGATTTGACTTATGTAGTGAAATTATGCAGATTCTGGGATGCCCCATTTCTGTAGACTTGTTTAAAGATGAGGGTAACTGAAACCAATTCCTCTATGCATCTGCTTTTCATCTTGCTAGTACAAAGAACAGCGAGTAGCAAGTTCAGGTATATCCACTGCAACACCATGATTCAAACATCTCTGACAAACTGCAGGTGTGGTCACCTAGGGTGGTTTCGTGTGGCCTTAGACCACGATCAGCCATACAGCACAGATTTATTTTTCTTCAGCCTTTTCTGTCGGCAGTATTTCTAAAGTTTCAAGGACTTTGTTTTGGTAGAGAAATAACTGCAGAAAACTGCTACCATCCCAATGAATCTCAGTCTGTATTCAGAATCCTGTCTATTGACTTTAATAGTGTCTACAACTCTTCATTTAGATTAGCTCTGTGGATCTGGTGCAGTTAGAGACAGTGAGTTTAACTGGATATTTGCAACACCATTAGTAATTAACTTGCTGGTTTTAGAACTTCACTGAAGACGAATGAAATTCAGTACAGCAGTTACAAACAAGAAAATGGTCTTAAGTCTGGCACAAGTAATTCCTGTACAATTCAAAGTTGGTGGACTTTGACCAGCCTATTACACATGACTTT
>NW_010421577.1:0-4710 GCF_000710305.1 Buceros rhinoceros silvestris | reverse complement strand
AAAAAAAAAAGGAGGAGTGGTGAAGATAAGGTGAACACTGGTACCTGTATCAATAACAGGAAAAGCTGCTCCGATAGTCGGGTTAATGTCTGTGCCAACATAAAATGTGTCCCTGTGTTGTGATGTTTATAGGGTTGTTCAGAAAATGTTGTGCCAGAAATGGTGTGATGCACAACTGACTTCAAGTTTTGGATAAAGCAGCTCCCTCAAGAAGAAGGTCGGTGCCCTGCTTACATGGGATGCCCTGTCTGGCCTGAAGTTTCACCGGAGTAAATCAGTGGAGGTAGTTTGGGCTCCAGCGCTTTTCCCTAGATGTTACATACCTAATTCCCTTGGGCGCTTTTGAAAGCTGAAGTAAAGAGATAAATCACATCGTTACTACAGGCAGCACAGAATAGTTCTCTCAGAGCGAGGAACAAAATTAAAGATAACCTTGACGCTCCTGTTCTAAACATTTCTGCATCATATACCTGTAGGGACTGTTTTACTAGGAGAAGAGATGACAATCAATTGAAAGGAGGCACGATCATTTCCATTCATGACACATTCTGAAAACAGCTGTTGGGTTTTTTCCTTTTCTTTTCCAAACAGGAATAAAATCAATGACTTTTAAATTCTTTAAAAAAAAAAAAAAAGCCCAAAACCAAAAAACCTAAACTAAACGAAGATAAAACCAAACTATATTAAGGACTTGGAATTGAAACATGGAGGGGTACACACAATTTTATGACATGAAAAATGTTCAAAAGAGGATGTGAGTGGAATCTGATGAAGTGCAAGATAATAAACTACAGGTTCGTGGTTTTGCTTTTATGTAATCTGAGCTCATTCGTTCAGCACAGATTAACAAATAAGAACCCAGATTCTCCTCTCCCGGGGCAGGTTTTTGCCCAGTGGGTAGCAGACAAGGAATATCTTCTCTTTATTTTCTTTCCAGTGTGTCAGAAACGTTCCATGAGACTTGGTGTTGTCCCAAATATTGGATCATCTCTCATTAGGGTTGTTCTCTGTCAGCACTTTGTCTGGCTGGAGGGTAGCATTGCAGGGAGATGGATGGTTCACCAGCTCGTACGTCTAAGGTCTCCTTGTTCTCTGTCACTGCGCCTTTTGAATGGAGAATGTGCTGGCCATGCTGATTGATGGTATTTTAGTCACAATGTCTAGTGATCAGATGTTTCTGCTGATATAAACCCTTTAACCTGCCTTGGAAACAGCAGAACGAGAAGATACAGCTACAGGATCACGACCTCTGAATTTAAAAGTGGGCTTTAGGCCAGAAATATGGAAATGGGAAATCGTTCTTACTGCTTAGAAATGGAGGAAAGATGGCATTTTTATCTTTTTTTAGTCATTTTGAAAAAATAGTGAAAATTTCCCTTGCAAAAAAAATGAAAAATAGGTTGTGACAAGCAGCAGTAAGGGAACCTGAGGCACAGGAAAAAGGAAAAAGAGATATGTAAAAGCAAGCCCAGATCAAAGAGATTTTCTGGATGCTGAACAGTCATTGTTCATTCAACAACGAGGGAAAAAAACAGAAGAAAAAAAAAAAAGAAGCCAGACTTTAGGCCTACAACCCTGACCCTACTGAAAGAGATTTCAATGATGTTGTGGAGCAAAGTAGGTCTAAGGAGCCCTTTTGCTGCCTCACACTGAGCTAATCTCTAAAGGCCAGGGAGAATGTAGAGGGGACGCTGCTGCCTGCAAAACCAACAGGTAAACGTGAAACCAGTCCTAAGCGTTCCCCAGAGACACTCTGCAAACAAAGTTCGTCCATCCCTTCCTTCCTCCTCTGAGTCCATGCAAAGCCACCTCTTGTCTCTGCTTCTCTTGATTGTTGTTATGATGCGTGAAAGTCACATCTCTTTTGAGCTGACATCTCAAAGTTGTCTCAGATGTAGGAAACACCAAACACCAGACTCTTCTGGTACCTAAAGCCTCTCCCGATCTCAGGCAATGTCAACAGATATCTGAGGACTGGTTTGTTCTGCCTCACTCACCTAAAAATAAAAATAAAATTAAAAAATTAAAACGTAAAAAAAAATTAAAATATTAAGTAAAAATTAAAATCAAGATTAAAATTAAATTTCCTGTTTCCTTTTAGTGATTACTCATATATTTGTATTAGAAGAGACATCAGGTGTAACTTCACATTTTTGCGACATAAGGCCATTATTATTTTTACAAATCAATAAAACAAAGACCACTTTCCCTTTCCTTGTGATCTGCTGAAGAAATACTGACCACCATGAGCCTGCAAAGACCGTACCATGGTGCTACACACTGGTGAGGACAGAACGAAGGCAGCCCATGTCCCTCCGGAGGTGAGTTGACACACAGCTCACTTGCTTTTCAGAACCTCGCTCCAGGAGGGGAAGGGGGAGCTGTACCAAAGGCTGGGTATTTTCAAGAGGAAAAGCAAACAGCCCCATTTGTTCTGCTTCCCCACCGTTCATGGTTCTCATGACAAGTCCTCTCCAGCTGAATGCTTCAGGGTGCACGATTTACAATCTACTTTTGCCACTTATTGAGGCAGGAGCTCTTAAGGTGCAGCCCAGCTTGCCTGCCTGTCAACGTGGTGCGTGGAGTGCAGGCTTTTGGTCCTCCTGCAGTTTAAGTTGAAGAACTTGAGGCAGGGGTGGACTAGAGGCAATTTGGATCAAGGTGCTCTAGCCTTAATCACTGTGTTCATCTCCGTGATGGTGAGCAGTGTCCTGACCTGAACTACTGGGGTAGTTTTTGACTTGGAGATGTTTTGTTTCTTGGAAGAAGTGAAGGTAAAAGCATTTTATCTGAGAAAGTGCGGGTTTGGGACAAGGAGCAGCAGACATAAGAGAAACATGACAGTGGAGAATAATAACCGAGTTTTTCACTGTGAGGACAGTCAAGCACTGGAGTAACTTGTGCAGGAGGTTAGGGGAAGGTTGTGCTGGAGTCCCTTTGAGAAGTGGACACGACCCTGAGTAGCCTCTTCTGATCACATGGCTGACCCTGTTTTGAGCAGGAAGTTGGACTCCAACCTGCATTCTTCCTTTTCTTCTTTTTTTTTTTCTCCTTGGTAGCCTCTTCTGATCACATGGCTGACCCTGTTTTGAGCAGGAAGTTGGACTCCAACCTGCATTCTTCCTTTTCTTCTTTTTTTTTTCTCCTTGAAGACCTGTGGAGAAACAATATTGTTTACAACTTTCTTTTGCAAAATAAAGTGATAGCACGATAAATATTTAATCCTCAAAAGGTCAGGGATTTTCTTCTGCTGGGTCTTACAGTCCTCAGTGGTGGGTAGGAGACCTCCCAGAATGTGGCCACGTAGGTTGTCTGGGAGCAGAGCCCTTTTCTACAGTGAATCTGCCTTTATTTTGGTCAGACCTTTGTGCCAGAGAGGGAAAACAGTCTGATTCTCTTCCACCGAAAATTCTTTCCCTGTGGTTGGTTCATCACCTGCAAGGCACAGGTTTCTCTTGCCAAAATCCTTACAGGGATCTTCCTTGACTTGGGCACCCAGTTCCTGAGGAATTCCTTAGTGAGACAGACTTTGTTAGCCAAAGTCAGATGGACCCCGGCTCAGGTATTTCTGACAAACTTTAGAACTATTGTTACCTGTATTTCACACATTTTAGTCATTTTTGAAGCAAGACAACACTGTGATTTATACACCGGGTCAGAAAAATGTGCTGTTTCAGCTGACCAATTGTCTGCCCCATTCAACAAGGCAGAAGAGTAATTTTCAGGTTTGAACATTAGAGGTACGTGTGTCAGCTGGGTCAATTGTCTGCCCCATTCAACAAGGCAGAAGAGAAATTTTCAGGTTTGAACATTAGAGGGACGTGTGTCAGCTGGGTAATTGTCTGCCCCATTCAACAAGGCAGAAGAGAAATTTTCAGGTTTGAACATTAGAGGGACGTGTGTCAGCTGGGTATAAAAATTATTCTCTTCCACCGAAAATTCTTTCCCTGTGGTTGGTTCATCACCTGCAAGGCACAGGTTTCTCTTGCCAAAATCCTTACAGGGATCTTCCTTGACTTGGGCGCCCAGTCCCTGAGGAATTCCTTAGTGAGACAGACTTTGTTAGCCAAAGTCAGATGGACCCCGGCTCAGGTATTTCTGACAAACTTTAGAACTATTGTTACCCATATTTCACACATTTTAGTCATTTTTGAAGCAAGACAACGCTGTGATTTATACACCGGGTCAGAAAAATGTGCTGTTTCAGCTGACCAATTGTCTGCCCCATTCAACAAGGCAGAAGAGTAATTTTCAGGTTTGAACATTAGAGGGACGTGTGTCAGCTGGGTCTAAAAATTACAGGAGAGGAACATTTTTCTTGTCACAGTGCCAGCATGTTTCTCAAAGCAGAGAGGGATGTTTTTTAGATAGTTCCAGATGTGTCATTGTTTAATGCTCACCTGATGGGAGCAACAAGAGACTCCCGGCACATCCAAACCGCCACCATGCCAAGCCTGGTGTCATGCACATGGGCAGAGAGATGGTCATCATTCCATTCAGCAGGGATGGCACCTCACATTCCCATAAGAACTGTTTCATCTCTTGGACGCTGCTTTGGTCACCTGCCACAATCACAGGCATGGTGAAGGTGAAGGCTGTCCCTACTCTGGTGCTGATGTGACCAAAAGGAAGTGAGACACCACCAGCAAAACATGTCTGGGATACAAAAGAGGCATTTGAGCTGACTTGTCAGTTATGAATAATGCGAGA
>NW_010421576.1:6733-34076 GCF_000710305.1 Buceros rhinoceros silvestris | reverse complement strand
CAGGAGGCCTTGCAGAGCCTGGGGGAGGACGAGGTGCGCGGGCGTCCGGCGGGCTGGGCCCTGTGTGCGGGCACCGGGTCTGGGTGAAGGGCCGCTCACAGCGTCTGCTTCTCGTTGCAGCTGGGCGATATGGTGACCAGGCAGGCCCGGAAGGGCAGGGAGACGGGAGCTTTGCTGAGAGGGATGCAGGCCCGGAAGGGCAGGGAGACGGCAGCTTTGCTGAGAGGGATCTTCCAAGGTGGGTGACAGCTGAGCTGCGCTTTGGGGAGTGGTTGGGGAGAGGGGCTGTGGCCCCAGCCCCGCTGATTGCCGAGGAGCCGGTGGCTTACAGCCCGGCCGGGTGATGAAAGTGGTCAGCAGCACAAGGAAGTGTCACATGTGGGAAAAACCGACTCGTCAGGGCTGTCACGGGGAAACAGGACATCCAAAAGGAGATCTGGGGAAATAGGAAACTGGGCTAATATATGTTCAATGAACCCGTTGTAAGTGGGCTTTGCTTTGGGGATGCCTTAGCTGGCCAGCTGGGACTTAATTGCCAAGCTGATTCTTCTCAACATCATGACACTTGCTGGTCTCTGACAACAGGTTGAGTGAACCACAGTGTGTGATACAGGGTTGAGCGCTTCAGCGATTTCACCCAAGAGATTCTCATTTCCTGTGCTCTGACTCTTTATCTGTTTTGTCAGATAGATAAAAGAGGGAGTTGCAGTCAGGTGACATCTTAACCCTGCCAATTTTCTGTTGTTTAGCAGCGTGTTGTTACTGCGTAACTTCTTTTCCCGTTCTTTGTTGTCTTTGTTTTCTCATTATAAGGCTCCCCCTGTTCCCAGCAAAGCGGTGTTCTCCGCAGGCTTCAGGTTTACAAGCACTGCATCCCGCTAGTGGAGTCTGGGGACCTGCATTTGGGCAAGGTGTCTGAAATCATAGGAGTGCTGATGCTGGAGGTAGAGGCTGCTTTGGGCTGGCTTTCCTGGGCTCTGCTGGGTATCGTTTTGTCTATAGAGTGAGATACTTCACTGGACCACTGAGGAGAATGACCCGCCCAGAACTAAGCTGGTGTTGGAATTTACTGTATGTGTAAATGAGATTAGCTTTGGATATTTAGATTGGACTCGAAGCTCCAAACCTATAATTACATCAGCTTCATTTGCTGCTCTGTCTTATAAAGGACAGTACAAAAGAGAGATCTCTGGGCTGAATTCCCCTTCTAGGGGAACATTTCGCTGTCAGAAATGTTGTCCTTTGCTGGGTTTGGAGGGTGGTTTGGATGGGCATTGTGGAATTCTGTGCACTGCCTCAGGCTCTTTCGCGTTGTATCTCCTCCCAGGCTCGCCAGCTGCCAGGCCACGCGTTGGCTGAGCTCGCCAGCCTGTTTGTTGATGTTATTAAAGGCGGCAGCCTGTCTAACGGGAAATCCTTGGAGTTGTTTTCCACCGTTCTCACTGCACTGGCCGGTTCAAAGGAGAGCCTAGCTTATGGGAAAGGTAACCCCTCTCAGTTCCTTCTCCCCAGCCTGTGCTCCCTTCCTCTGGAATCAGCTCCTAAAAGTCTTTTGCTTTTTCAGGTGAACTGAATGGGGAAGAGTTTAAGAAACAGCTGATAAATACCCTCTGCTCCAGCAAGTGCGTACATCTCTGCTAGCTCTTAGTTCAGTGGAAAACAGCGTGCTTCATGTTGTGCTTTGAAAAAGACATCATGATGAGCTGGATGTCACCATCTGTGTCCTGTGTCATCTTTGAATCTGTGCCCTCTCTGACAGTGTCTTCTCTGGCTGGGAGGGCAAGAGAACACCGTATTCCCAGATCTTGTCATAGTTGCATGAACTGGTCTCAGGAAGTGCTTGTTTTTATTCCTTTCTTGGTATTTGTTACTGGGGGGCTGGCGCAGTTCAGAACCATTACGAGTCTGTGTGGCTGGGGTGACGGTGGTGATTTCTGGTGGAAATCTGGCTTCTAATCTTAATATTAGAACCTAACAGGGAAGTGGTGATACTGAATAATTGTGTACGAGGAGGGAGGGCTAAGTGATAATTCTACTTGCTCTACGTTTTCTGACATGACATATTTTCATTTTCCCAGGTGGGATCCTCGGAGTGTAATACATCTTGTCAACATGTTCAGGTAATTCTTTTTCCCTTCAACACCAACACTTTCTCATGGCGAGGTTGCGTCCGTGCCCTATTTCACGTGTAGTTTGAGACAAGTACAAATAGAAGGTCTGACTGTACCAGGCACTGCCCCGTGGATGATTGGTCGATGAACATCCAGAGCAGATCCATCTGGATACAAACCACAGCTGGGCAGGCGTGCCCCAAAGACTGGGCATGGCGTCATGGTTTTTATTCCCTGTGTGAGTGAGCCTTGGCAAATTCACAATACGTGAACGAACAAGCGTAATGTGGAAGAGATCGCAGCTCCAAAGGTCGAAGAATATCCTGGGACAGTGGTAAGGGATCTGTGGCAGGTGCTTCTGGTGAGGACTTTGGGAATACTTGCTGCTGTCGTTACGTTGGGACCCTTTGTCTAGTTATGAGCTGAACCTGCTGTGGGATTCCAAGGAGATCAGTGAAAATGATAAGGCTGCATCTTTGATTCAACAGGGATATTCCACTATCAGGAGAGGAGCTGCAGTTTGTGGTGGAAAAAGTCCTTAGGATGTTCTCCAAATTAGACCTGCAGGAAATTCCCCCTCTGGTCTATCAGCTGTTGCTGCTTTCTGCAAAGGTAAAAGCTCACGGGAGCTGGCCTCCTCCTAGGTGTATAGCATGAGAAAACAATAGGTACTGATTGAGCTATAGGCTGGGTTGCGGTGAGGATTCCGATCGTTCCCAGACTGTGCTGTGGGGAGCATGACATAGCCGGACATCAGTATGGTTTTTGTTCTCTAACTCCCTCAAGCCTGGGGAAGCTGACTGCTCAGAGAAAGATACAATCTAGATCTTCCTTGTGGGAAAATAAGGGATGAGCACAAACCTAGCAGACAGCAGAGGGGACTGGGTGTTCAGTGTTCCCAAGTGTGGTTTTGCTCACTCTCTGCTCACAGTACGACTGTCTTCCGGGTTGTAGCCTGACTTGTACTGGAAATATCTCACGTCTTGTGCCCTTCCTGCAAGCAGAAGCTACCAGTGACTTCTCTGCTCTTTGGCAGGGTGATCTGGCTCTTTTGCTTTCTTCATTTGTGACTGAGTCAATGCCAAAACGATCCAGTCAGAGACAAATGACGTGTGTGGTAGGAGGTCATTTGGGTCCACTGGTCAAAATGTGTTGTTAGTTTTAAGGTTAGGAGTTTGAAAGCTTTCCCAGTTGATTACAGCACAAAGGATCCTCCCTACTTAATAATAACTTCTAAAAAAACCAGGACATGTGAGAGCTTCAGCTTTTCCAACTCTTCAGTAGGTACAGTCAAAAGAAATACACAAATGAAACCAGAGTTGCTTCATCTGGAAATGAGCCTTCCCCACCTCAGCGATTTACGAAGGGAAATGAAGGATACTGTGACATTTGTAACTGGTGTGGGAACAGAGTGTAGTTCTCTGGGATGCTGGGGGCCCCACAGTGGCTTGATGTGACGTCCTGCCTTGCAGGGCAGTAAGAAGACTGTTTTAGAAGGAATCATCAGTTTTTTCAATCAGCTGGATGAGAGACAAAAGGAAGAACGGAGGGCTCCACAGTAAGTTCTTCCTCTGTCATCCCCTTTCTTCACTACCTCGTCCTGCCCAGGGCTTCTTGAACCTGAATTGTTAAACCTTCTCAAGTAGGTCCTCCTTGATACATAGAAATGATTTACAGCTTTGGATGGCTTGTTTCTTTCTGATGAAACTTACAGATCAGTGGACCTCGAGGTAGCCACAATGCCCCTAGACCAGCTCCGCCACGTGGAAGGCACCGTTATTCTCCATATTGTTTCTGTCATCAACCTGGATCTGGACCTAGGCGAGGAGCTAATCAGACACCTAAAGGTACGACAAAGATGGAGCAGACACTGTTCTTGAAGATGTTGAAGCAGCATTTTTGAAACTGAATCGGTTGTCGGTAGAAGGGATTTAATATTATGGTTGCAGTTGTGTTCACTTTAACAAGTGCTGTGATATGTTTGAAGAGACGTGTTTGATAGCTTCCCTGAATCTGTAGAATGCTGCAGCTGAAGATAACCAGCTTTCTGACTGTTGTTTGCCATTTTCTAGACTGAGCAGCAGAAGGACCCGGGCAGAGCCCTGTGTCCCTTCAGTGTGGCTCTCTTGCTGTCGGTTGCGGTAAAACACAGACTGCAAGAGCAGGTATGTGGGCAATAAGCTCGTGGAGAATTTCCACAGGGATGTGCACCATACTCCTTGTAAATGAAAGGAAGCATGGTTAGGTCATAGTCCCATCAGAATTAGGCTTCAAATGGCTTCAGGATGCTTGTGGGGAGGCAGTTAGATCATTGACACGCTGTAGTTTACAAAGACCCCAGAGCAATATCAGAATTTTCCAGAGTTGTGATTCCTGTGGGTTGGTATTGCAGCATGAGAAGAAAAGCAATGTCGTCTTTTTCTAATGTTTTGGCTCTGTGGTGGCCACCTGAAGAGCATCTGGCAGTAAGTCACCCTCTCTGAGGCTCTTAATGAGGTTGGTGTATTTGTCCTGAGAAAGAAGTGAATTAAGGTTCTTGGCAGGCTGTACTGAAACTTGTGTTCTGGCTGATGCTCTTACTGGAACATAGCCAAGACTATACAGGTCCCGTTTAAAAGATCATTTCCTCACACTCAGTGATTTTATATTCCAGATATTTGATTTCTTGAAAACATCAATCACAAGAAGCTGCAAGGACTTGCAGTTCCTTCAAGCCTCCAAGTTTTTGCAGGATTTGTTCCCTCAACAATATGATGTAACCGCTGTAATGCTGGAAGTGGTGAAAAATAGGTGAGTTCTTGCCACTTCCTGCAGAACTTGCTGCAGGGGAAGAGTTTCAGCCTCCCCAGAATGCTCTGGGGTGCTACATCCTGCTGACCAGGTGCCAGCAAGGAACAGTGTCAAAATCCAAAGTTTTTATTCCAGTTTTATATTGGTGTAGCCTACTGTCTTGTTCAGATCAGACCTGAGAGCACATCGTTCCCCATAGCGAGGAAACCTTTGGGCTGGAAAGGAAGTCTGGTACTTGGAGAACAAGGAATGCAAGTTGGGTTGTGCTGAGCACCTGTCCCTCGGCCTAAAGACAGGCCTGGGGCTGTGAGGGATGTCATCTTCCCTGGGGTGATCAAGCATCTCTCACTGCTGGTTTAGACCCTGGAATAACTGCAGAAGATTTTACTTTTGGAACTGCTCTCATTTAAACCTTTTCTGTGACTCAGTTGTTTCTTTCCTGGTCTGTTTAACATTTTCCTCAGTGCATTTGGCTGGGACCACGTTACTCAGGGCCTGGTGGATCTTGGCTTCAGCCTAATGGAATCGTATGAACCAAAAAAGCTCTTTGGAGGAAAAGCTGCTGATACCAGTTATGGCCTTTCAAAAATGCCAGCCCAGCAGGCCTGCAGGCTGGGAGCGAGCATCCTGCTGGAAGCGTTTAAGGTAAATTGTATCGAAACCTTGCCTGCTGTATCCATCATGGGTGTTGGTACAAACAGCACTAGGTTCAGTCTTCCCTTTGCTCCTGTCCAGCTGCAAGAGGCCATCCTCAGAAAGACCTGATCCTAATCTGTTCCAGCTACCATGATACTTGTGCAATCCCTGTTAGTTTCCACGAAACTGCTAAGAAGGTACAGAAGTTCAGAGGTACACAGAGAATCTGTCGAGGTGGGAGTGAAACCAGCATCTTCACTGAAGTCGTAAATTTGCTTCCCACAGATGCTTTGACCTATTGCATTCCAAGCGTACTGTGTGTGCCTCTGTGACATGCTGGTTCTGACTGGCCAGGGATGAAATCTGAATTGATCTGTGTGAATTTAGCTGAAAGGGATCTTCTGGCAACCAGTCCCAGCTTATCTGTCAGAGCTGGATTTGCTTTGTACTGCACAATGCCTGTGCTGTGAGGTACAGGAATATCTTAAATTTATATACGTTTTGATTTTTATTTATTATTCTTTCTCATTTTAGGTCCATGAGCCCATCAGAAGTGATATTCTTGAGCAGGTCCTGAACAGAGTCCTCACAAAAGCAGCATCTCCTGTCAGCCACTTCACAGGTAACAGGAAAGAGGAAGAAATGTGTCCTGCTCTGTGGTCATTCAGAATGTATGAACATTCTCAGAACAAGTTATAGAATCATAGAATGCTTTGGGATGGCAGGGACCTTCAAAGTTCATCGAGTCCAACCCCCCTGCAGTGAGCAGGGACATCTTCAACTAGATCAGGTTGCCCAGAGCACTGTCCAACCTGACCTGGAATGTTCCCAGGGATGGGGCATCTGCCACCTCTCTGGGCAACCTGGGCCAGTGTCTCACCACCCTCACTGGAAAACATTTCTTCCTTATACCTAGTTTGAATCTCCCTCTTTTAGCTTAAACCCATCAGTCCTTGTTCTGTTGTAACAGGCCCTGCTGAAAAGTCTGTCTCCATCTTTCTTACAGGCCCCTTTAAGTACTGAAAGGCTGCAGTAAGGTCTCTTCAGAGCCTTCTCTTCTCCAGGCTGAACAACCCCAACTCTCAGCCTGCCCTCAGAGTAGAGGGGTTCCAGCCCTTTGATCACTTTTGTGGCCTGCTCTGGCCCAGCTCCAACAGGTCCATGTCTCTCCTGTGCTGAGGACCCCAGGGCTGGACACAGCACTGCAGGTGGGGTCTCATCAGAGTGGAGCAGAGGAGCAGGATCCCCTCCCTTGACCTGCTGGCCACACTGCTGGGAATACAACCCAGGATACAGTGGGCTTTGTGAAGTTCCTGCTGCAGTGACCTGAAGAAAGAAAATCGGTTGTTCCTTCCCCTCTTACTGAGGTGTCAGCTGCATCAGATTACCTTGTATTTATTGTAGGTGAAAAACACGTTTGCAGGCAGTTGCTATGGAACAGCTGACGCACAGAAAGTTAGTCAGTGACTTGTTAGATGTTCCTAGCCTTGCCTTGCCTTCCTCCTTCCTTGAGCAGGTGCTTGGGTCACAGGGGCTGCCGAGATGCCTCTGCAACAGCTTCTTCCTTATACCTCAGTGCCCTCTGGTGGGGTGAGGCCCTTCAGCCAGGTTGGGAGCTCTGTGCCTGCAGCAATGCCCAGATTTTTGATGCTCATCCTATCACAACCTCTCCGTGTAATGGAAGGGCTTCGACTACTGTAGTTGTTAGTTCTGCGTCTTGCTCAGAATTTTCTGGCCCTTTGGCAGCAGCTGCTCCTTTTGTCCTTTTATTTTTCAGACTTGCTGTCCAATATTGTTGCGTCTGCCCCTCTTGTTCTTCAGACTTCATCCTCCAAAGTCACAGAGATCTTTGACAATCTGTCCTTTCTGCCCATCGACACAGTGCAAGGGCTGCTCCGGGCAGTACAGGTAAAGCTTTGCATTTCTCCATGAATGTCCTTGCTAGTTTAGTTCTAGTGACACCTCTAGGCCACAATTATATGCATGATCTAATAACCCTCCTCATAAAATAAACCCTCATACTCTGCTGTAGGTTGTTCGCTGTAGCATGGAACTGTTCTTCAAGCATGGATTTGCATGTGCCCTCTAGCAAAAAGCATATGGTGCGGTGTGGCGTGGTACCGACACTGCTCTGTGCTGACCCTTCATCTGGAAGATGCCCAGATGCTGCTCACTCTAGAAAACTAAGTATACAGAGCTTAGCTGAACAGCTGTAGCTGTCATGTTGATTTTTTCTCCTTCCAAGCCTCGTGTCGGTATTTCTCTTTGCCTGGGCTGACATATTGCCCTGGCATTAAACTTCTACCCGGTTCGTCCGATCTGGGGTAACCGTTTTTTTCCCAAACCCTCGCTCTGTGTCCTCACTAACCCGCTAAGGTGTCTCACTGCTACAGCTCTCCGAGTTTAATTTTGTATGGTTTTAGAATGTTTTGGTTCTCCTGCTGTACTGAGGACAGTATTGGAAACGCAGGGACAGATGGGTCCGAGGAAGATGAGCTCATACGCCCCAAGGGCTTGGCATGCCTTCCTGCTTTTCTCTCCAAAGTATATCTTCCTTTCCAGCCACTGCTCAAAGTCAGCATGTCAGTGAGGGACTCCCTGATACTTGTTCTCCAGAAAGCTATTTTTTCCAGGTAAGCTGGGAATGGGATTCTTCGAAAAGATTTCTACAACTCAGTTACAGTTTTGGAGCAGAAGTTTTGTTTGTTTGTTTTGGCTAAGTGTCTTCTTACTCTGTTCTACCCGTGACTAGATGGTGACATCTCCTGCCCCTTTGGCCTAGGAGTGTAATAGAGTCACAGCTCTACCGAACTGAGACACAGATCCCAACCCCCAGCTGAGTGGGCTTTGGAAATGCAGAGAGCTGTTGGGAACTCCAACTAAGCAGGCAAAATTAAAACCCATTCCAACACATGTCTACACAGCTGAGTACATTCAGCTGCTAGGGGGGGCCTAGAAGGAACCACTGATCAGAACACTGAGCTGCCCCTTCCCTCTGATCCCTTACACAGGGATAGAGAAGCAGGCTTGTTGTCTTGGTAATGCTTTGAGCAAACCATCCTGCTGTCTTCACAATGCTGTGATCACAGGCTGGGTTTTGTTGGGCAGTGGCTGCCGGTTATGAACACAGAATACATCATTTGGTATTATTATTCAAGGCAAGGGACTTGATCCTGGGAAGGACCTGGGGTTTCGGTGAGCAAAGTAAAACGCCAGCTTTTCGTGAGGAATTTTCTGACTCTGAGCTCTGTGAGAGTCTTGCAGTTTTCAGGGGACAGGTAATGCCTGGGTCTGGGCCTGGGGCTCTCCCCCAGTGTGAGCATTGCAAGGAGGGAAAAGAAATTGCATGTTGTGAAAATGCAGAGCAAGGGAATTCCCAACCAGCTGCCAAGCTCTTTACTTGGGACTGTGCTGCCCTCTTGGGGAATACAGTTCCACTGGGCCCAGTCACTCTATATTTGTGGACCCTTTTTCACTGCCGAGCTGATCTTGAATTCTGAGCTTCTTGCTTCCATTTTTTCTTACGCTTCTCTTGTCTCCCCCTGACTCACAGGCAGCTCGATGCTCGTAAAGCTGCAGTTGCTGGCTTTTTGCTTCTGTTACGGAATTTTAAGGTCCTGGGCAGCTTGTCCTCTTCCCAGTGCAGCCAGGCCATTGGTGCCACTCAGGTAAGCACTGTTCTGCAGTCCCTGGTGTGGACATGTGAGACAGTCTCGTGTCTAATACGCGCTGCATGAAAAAACTCAAGAGTGGACTGTTTCTCCAAAATGAAAACAGAACTTCAGGAGGGATTAGACCTGAAAGGAAAGCTTTGGGAAATGCAGTGTGCAACGAGAAGCAGGCCTAGGAACGCTGCTTTTCAGAGTCGTTCTCTCTTACAGCACCAGTATTCTGGGGAGTGTTCACACTGCTCCGTGATGATGATAAAGAGCCTGGCAGCACACTGAGGACTGTTGGTGATTGTTTAGGGGCCAGGCCCCTTATCACCTTGCTTCTGCGTTGTGCTGTTTGAGAACTGTAACCAGTATAACGTGACTAATATTCCCTCTCAGGTCCAGGCAGATGTTCATGCCTGCTATAATTCTGCAGCTAATGAGGCCTTCTGCCTTGAAATCCTGGGCAGCCTGAGGCGATGTCTGAGCCAGCAAGCGGATGTTCGACTCATGTTATATGAGGTAAACACGGTTTCTTCAATCTCCTTTTAAACAGCCACTGGCTCTTCTGTAGTCTGGTTCTACTGCAGCCCCAGGTAAATAATGATCACATTATTGTGGAAAACAACCCATCATCTCAGTTATGTTCTTCATGGGACACATGTACCAAGGACTACTTTTTTTTTTATTCAATCCTTCTGCTTCTTTTTATTTTGGACTATTATAAGCCCAAAGACACATTGATGTGTCTTCTTCATCTCGTGCATTGCTTCAGAGCAAAAATGTGTCAAAATCTCTCTTCCTGTGGCATGGCCTAGAAAGTAGGAAGCGTGTTTGACACCCGGTGAGGAGGAGTGTTCTAACAGGCTTTGGATAGATGCAGAGTTGCTGCGAGTTAATAATGGGTTCCGCTCTCTGACGAGTGGGGAAACTTCCTTAGCGACTGCATCAGGGATCCACCTTTTCTCCTCTTCCTTCTGCAACTTTCTATAAAGGCTTATCTGTCCCTTAGATGTCTTGTGATAAATGGCCGCTTTTCGGGTGCATATCTTGCTCCTGGGCTAACTGTGAGGTACGACCTGGAGAAAAAAATAATGCTCAGGTCAGAGAGATTTTGTTTCCTTCTTGACTTGGTTGGACTGACCTTTGGTGAGCTGCAAGTGTTGGGTGTGTTCATTGCTTTGCTGTAAGACTTGTGCTTGCTTTATCCATCCACTGAGATTTCTCAGGCTGAAGGATTTTTTTTGCCTCCTACAGTTTCCCCACTGGCTTGTTTTGCCTTTGAAGCAGGATTTCACAGTTTGAAGTTGGATCTAGTGCTAGTGTTAAATAGCAGTGAAAGTCACTCTGGGCTCGATGCCACCGCTGCTAGGGAGATACAGCTTGTGAGAGGGCCCCTGTGAGGAAATTCTTATGCTTTCTGATTCATACCTTCTTTCTGTGGTGCCTTTGCTCTGCCAGGTATGGGGTTTTACACTGAGCACTTTGTTACTTCCTCATGGTTCCTTGCGGTGCCGAAGGGTCATTGCGGTCTTATCATGCCAATTTCTTAGGCCTGTGGTTCATTTTCTTTGTTGTGTAAGCCAACTTGTCCTTCCTTCCTGTCTTCAGGGGTTTTATGACGTCCTTCGCAGGAACTCCCAGCTGGCCAGTTCTATAATGGAAACGCTCCTGTCCCAGGTGAAGTACTGCTGCGTAGGGTGGCTGCAGAGACTCTAGGAGCCAGTATAGCAACCAATTCAGGTTAATCATGGGGAAAGTAGTTCTCCCTTACACTGGAAACATGTTTTGAAGTGCTGCAGCACTTCTCTAAAGGAGGTGTTTGAATCCCTGCTATGCTGAGTCTGAAGACTGGTTCCTATCCCGTCACAGGGTGGAAGAGAAAGGATCTCTTGGAGCCCTTTCCAACCCTCCAGTTCTGAGGTGCTGTGAGAAGTGTAAGCCCAGAGAAGTGTTTTGTGCACTCCTTGTCCCTTAGCAGTGTGCAGCAGTTACCTTCCCGTACTTCTCCACGGATGTGTGCTGACACAGTAATTATTATTGCTGTCCTCCCATCGGGAGAATACCCAAGCCCATGTAGGATCGGGGAGGATTATCTCATCCCCCAACACTGTTGCTCATGGCAACAAGACAATCACATTTCCTCAATCCATTGGACAGGCTGTGCTTTCTTTGAGACAAGTAATTTTCTTCCCTTTAATCATCTGTAGAGTTCATGCTGACTAATTCCAGCTTTCCCGTGACAGCATAGGGTCTGAGAAAGGAACATGAACAGAGCCAAGGCAGCTTTTGGGTAGCAGAGGGCCCTTAATGGGAGCTTGGTGTAAATGTATAACATTTTATAGCATCATTACATATATATAACTTTCCTTATTCACTTCTGATCCTGTCTCAGTACTCGGAGCACATCTTGCTGTGGTGTGCCAAACAGCCACGAATTGGTGCAAGCCTGGTCTCTCCTGGATTTGTTTTAGTGCCAAGTGTAGCCTCCATACGTGTTTGCGCCCTTAGGCCAGGGCACTGGATGCCACAGCAGGGCCACACATTCAGAACGGGTGACAGGTGGCAGAAGCAGTTACTTCTCACTGTTTAAAGGGCGGGTGAAGTGCAAGTGATGTCGCATGTTGAGGCAACACAAAAGCAAGTGGTGAGAGAAACTTGTTTTAGGGTAGTGACGTGTCCTGGCTGAGAGGTCCATAAGCAACTCAAGAGGGGATTGTAATTCCTAATAGAGCACATGACGTGGCTCACGTACACGTACAGTGCCATTATTATCGTGCCAGTTTTCACTCCATGGAACGGAGTACAAAGATTATTGTATTCTGTTTTCAAACAACTTAAGAGGCTCAGTTACCAAGTAACTGGTTATTTTTATTTCTTGTTTTCTGTGACAGATAAAGCAATATTACTTGCCCCAGCCAGACCTCCTGCCTCCACTGAAACTTGAGGGATGTATTATGGCTCAAGGAGATCAAATCTTTCTGCAAGAACCACTGGTAAGAGCTATACTGGCTGGGCACAGCTGCAAGCTCATCTGTTCCATAGCGTTGTAGTTGTGCTGCTACATGAGCCAAATACCTTTTGCTTCTTCAGCCTCCTCTAGCCGGGAGCAGTTCTTGAATGACAGCAGAGCTGGGCGCCTCACCCCTGTCTCAGGCTATCTGTGAGAGCTCTGCTAGCACAGGGGTCTAGGGGACCTGTGTGAAAAATGCTCTAGGAATAGTGTAGTTCTGTTATCCTCTACTGACCTCAGCCTGTTTGGTTTTTTTCCCCTCCAACTTAATTCAGCTTAATTTGGAGATGAAAGCTCAACATTCATTGGATTTCTGAGGGCACAAATGCTAATGAATCACTTTGTTTTCACCTAAGGGAGCTTCTGTGCTGTGCTGCAGTAGCACACCCCGGAAGGGAGCAGACACTTCAGCTAGAGTGAGACCCCTTTTGGAAATTCCCTTTCCATCTCCTCCAGCAGCTGAGGTAGCTGGGCTGAGGGGGCAGCGGGAGTTCGATCTTTACATCCTGCACAGGCAAGCTCAGGCAGATAGCATTGTCTGAAGCTGGAACTGGATAGCTGTGTGTAGGATTACGGATCCCCTCATTCGGGGAATGAGGCCTATTCCTAGACTCACATGAACCTCCAAAGGCAGCTGTGGCTCTTTGCATCCAACTACAACATGCCTGTTTGCATCTTACCACAGTCTGGCCTGTGTCTGCCAGTGACCTCCAGCTAGAAGGCTGAATGCGATTGTGTGGCTGTTTCCTTCAGGCCCATCTGCTCTGCTGTATCCAGCACTGTCTCGCCTGGTACAAGAGCACCATGCATCTATGCCAAGGAGCTGAAGATGACGATAAGGAGGAGGACGTGGGATTTGAGCAAAACTTTGAAGAGATGCTAGAATCTGTCACACGACGAATGATCAAGAGCGAGCTGGAAGACTTTGAACTGGTAAATCAGATTTTCAATTTGACTCAGTGAAAGAAGACACTGAGTTCTTGTCAGGTTTTGAAAAGATTTTTTCACTTATTTCCTTCACCTCTTAGGATAAATCGGCAGATTTTTCTCTGTCTTCTGGTGTCGGCGTAAAGAATAACATCTACGCCATGCAGGTGATGGGAATTTGTGAGGTCCTGATAGAATACAATTTCCACATAGGAAATTTCAGGTAAAACATCAAACCTTCCCCTCCAGCAGTAGCTGTGCTCTGCTGTGCCTACCTCTTCAGCATGCAGCCACATTGCCAGCCCAGGATAACAGTGCCAACACAGAATCAGAATGAGGCTGTCTGAATGTGAGTTGTGGCACAGACCTTCACAGAACCTTGGGAGCATCTTCTTTTTGAACACTGTGTGTGGTGGGAGATGGGATGTGACATTTTGTAGGAGAGCAGGTCAAGGAGGAATGGATGAGGTATACACTGTTAGGGAGGTGGGGAGATTTCATACGTCACGGTTTTATCCTTTAGAAAGTGTCATTGTGTAATCTGGCAATTGAAGCCTCAAATGGGAAACTGAAAGAGTGGATTTTCTCCATTAATGCTTTCTACTTCTTCATTGCAGTAAGAACAAGTTCGAGGATGTCCTAGGCCTGTTTGCATGTTACAACAAACTCTCTGAAATCCTGAGGGAGAAAGCTGGAAAGAACAAATCCACCTTGGGCAATAAAACTGCACGGAGTTTCCTGTCCATGGGTTTTGTATCTGCTCTGCTCACAGCTCTGTTCAGGTGGGACGCTGAATGTCCGGAGTAGCTTTAAGGCTTATTCACAGCTGCTTTCGTGGTGTCTGCATGCTGGCTCTCTTGTGCACTGCATACACTGTGCAGGCATTTTCATTTCTGCACAAAGCATGGTTGGGAACAGCACTCGTCTGGAGAGCATCACAGTCCAAGAACAGAGCTGGGCACCTTCTGGTATTGACAAACTAGCTTTCCCGGACCTTGCTTATGACTTTTAAGACCTTGGAGGGTCTCTGCTCTTCCAGTCCTGGGCCATTCCCCAGACAACAAACTCCAGTGTTTGAACTCCAGTCCTCTGTGGAACAGAGCCAGACATCAGTTCAGACCATGTGTGTTAGAGTAATTGGACAGGCTGGTGGAACTATATCCTCCACTCTATCCTCCTCCTTCACTACAGCTACCAAAACGAAGGGTCTTTTTCACCCTGAATTCAGCTAATGGTTTTATTTGCAAATGCATATTTAGATTTTGAATCTCGTAGGTCATTCCTGTGCTTTTCCAGTACATCCTCAATTCTCTGACAGTGCTCTTCATTCCACAGGGACAATGCCCAAAGCCATGAGGAGAGCCTGGCGGTTCTGCGCTCCAGCACTGAGTTCCTGCGCTATGCTGTCAGTGTGGCTCTGCAGAAGGTGCAGCAGCTGGAGGAGACAGGACAAACTGATGGACCAGACGGACAAAATCCTGAGAAGATGTTTCAGAACCTCTGCAAAATCACACGGTGAGTCACTGTGGCATGTGAAGACATCAGCCCTAAAAAGCAGCAGTGAGGATTTTTGATTCTCAGGTAGGGTTTTGAAAGAAAAACACCATCTGTAACTGTTTCAAACAGTTATTACTGCGCTGAGATCACTGCCTTTCTTTGCTCCTGAGAAATCAAGTGGAGGCACTCCATTTCCTGTGCCAGAGTGAGTGATGCAGCTCTAATAACACAACTTGGCCTGGAAGAACCAACACCATCAAACTCTCATTGTCAGCCACTTTCTGACTTTTGGTTCATCACCCATTGTCACAGAGGAGGTAGGATAGTTACAGGCTGGATTCTTGAGGCCTCTGGGATGCCATGAAGTTAAAATTCACTTCTAGCTGCAGTATAAAACAGATGTAAGAGGGACACAAGCTTTAGAAAACATTTGTTTAGGAGTTTTGCAAGATGCTTGAAGACCTTAATGCACCTAATCCTTTGGAAATCCAAGAATGTCAACCATGTGAATGTCTTTTGAGATCTAGGTCATATCTGCATGGGGTCCTTTCAGATCCTAGTTAGCAGAGAGCACAAAATGCAAATCACCGCTGCCATGAATAATGCCTGTTTTGTGTCTTGCCCCAAATAATAGAGGCTGCTTTTGTTGCAGCCATTAGGACTACATGCAAGCTACATGTTTTGCATGATTGGACATTGAAAGAGAATAAGATCATCTGTGCAGGCAACTGAACTAATGAGAAGAAAGGAGAGGGAACAAAAAAGGGAGGAAGTGGGCTTAGGGGAGCAGGAAAAAGTTGTTTGCCTACAAATAGAAAAATCTTGTTTGGCCCAAACAATTTTGCTTTCTTCAAAGCTTTTCACTTTGCTTTGCCTGCTTTGCCTTTCTGATCTTGTTTATATGGAGCCCTATATTGATACCTGACACTTCACAGATTCAAACCGCCAAGAGAAGAGCTTTTTTTGTCACTGCCAGGTTTGACACCGGTGGTCAGTGTTTGGGCAGTCTGAGACAGAAGGAAAGGAGAATGGAAGGAATGAGTGTGTAAAGATGGACTTGAGATGGGATTGGAAGGTCCCTTGGCACCCGGACAGAATTAAATTATTTAGCTGTGCAGAAAGAGTGCAGTAGCTGTTTTGCTGACTTTGAAACAAAATCTTCTTAAAAATGGATCTCTTCTCCTTCCACTTTCCTATAAAAGGTCTTCCAATTTATCTTAAAAATACAATCCTAAGAGTAGAATCGGTAATTCGCCCTCTTGTACTCCTTGCACTGTGCAGCCAGCTCTACTGGAGTGTGTGACGTTGACTCATCTCCCATCCCACAGGGTTCTGCTCTGGAGGTACACTTCAATCCCCACTGTTGTTGAAGAGTCAGGGAAGAAGAAGGGCAAGAGCATTTCACTTCTCTGCTTGGAAGGTTTGCTGCGGATCTTCAACACGGTGCAGCAGCTGTACACTGCCAGGATCCCCCAGTTTCTACAAGCCCTGGGTAGGCCCGTGGTACTATTCTGCTCTGGTTTCTGGCCTTCATGTTCCACCCATGTGTGGGCAGTCAAGGACCCAGTGCGCTTTATCCATAACCAGGGGGAGAGCGGTCTGCTCCTTGTCTCTCAGAAACAAGGTGGGCTTAGTAGCATTGATTTTCACACCAGAGGCAAGTCCCAGAGCTATCTTTACCTGCTTTTGTAGAGCTCTCAGGCTGTCAGCAGAGGATGGTTGGGCTCTGATGTAACATCCGTTTATTTAAAGTTTGCCTATAACACATTTCTGCGCTCACCACGGTTTTGCAGTCTGTATTCCTCCTCTAGCTGTGAGCAGTCACAGTCTTTCCCACTTTTGGAAATAAATCCTGTATTCTGCTGTTGGCATTTAGCTTTTTTTCTGTGACTCTCTGTCTCTGCCAGATATTACTGATGGTGACGCAGAAGAAACGGATATTAATGTCACGGAAAAAGCTGCCTTCCAGATCCGACAGTTTCAGGTGAGTACCACTGTGTGCTGCAAGTGTTCCAAAGCATTGGTAATTCTGGCAGAAAATACCACTAGGTCTCTGTGGCTTGACCACAGGATTGAGTATGTGATAGCACCTGCGACTCTGATTTGCTGTCAGTTCAGAAAAGTTTCTGATGCCCAAGGAAAACTTCTTCAGGATGCTGTGCAGAGCTGGGTTGAAGACCACGTGTATTTACAGAGCTATGGGGTCCTTCAGAGCAGCGTGAACTTCACTGAGTATTGCAAAAGCCACGCTGAATCATATGCTGGCCTCTATGTAAGAACTTGTAACAAAAACCAGCACTTGTTCTTTAGGAGAGTCCTCTTTTTATATTCTTTGTCATTCCCTTTGTTGCCGATTCCTTTATCTGCTACAGCTTCTGGTTGTTTCCCTCTGAAAATGGCCCTGCAACAAGCACACAAGCTCAGGGGCTCTGTCTTTCCTTCCCATGATTAGAGGTCTCTGGTGAATCAGTTCAGCAGTGCTGAAGATGACTTCAGCTCCAAGGAAACGCAGTCGCTCATCGCAGTTCTCTCCACTTTGTCCAAACTCCTGGATCCGTCTTCTCAACAGGTACTTCACCGCCTTCGTGGAGTGGCAGGGATGGGTGTTACAGCCATAGGTGTGGGAAGATTACCAGGTTGGGTTGACATCTGAGGGCTCTGACACACTTGCAAGTTCTGCCTGCTGCAGACCACATCTTGTCAAAGGGACGGTGTTGTACCATTGTCAGGCATTCTCCTGTCACATGCTTGCAAGGACAGTTCAGAACAAGTCATCTTCCCACTCTACTCCTGCACATTCTGATCGTGCCTTTGGGCACTGGGAGCCTGAACAACTTGTTCACCTGAGCAAGGACTTCTAGCAGAGCCTGGTTGTGGTGTGGCTCCCACAAGGGAATGCAGCCAGAAAAGGCCAGCAGATTTGTGACCAGTCCAATCTGGCCAAGGGCCCAATTCCTCCCGTGCAAGGAGGCATTTTCTAAAGTGCCCCAATTTTACAAGCTAGGGACTGCACTAAAAGCGTGCCAGAAGTCTGGAGTCATTGTGTACCTTAAATTAAATGGAGCTGTCACGCTGTCCAAGGGACTGTATAGCCAGTCCCCTGTGCTGGATCTCAGCTTTTCACTCCTCAGTAGGTTAGCTGTCCCTTGTGGAACTTCACAGCATGGCTGGATGCTGTTCTGCCAGAAGGGGACTCTGCTCATCTCTCTTTGATCTGATTCACTGTCTTGGATTTTTTTAGTAGTATTATTTTTGTGCTTTGAATTCTCTTTCAAACCCAAAGTATCTTTTCTCCCCTTGTGCAGTTCCTTCAATTCCTGACTTGGACAGTCAAAATCTGCAAAGAAAACGCTCTCGGTAAGTAAGCTCTGAGGAGCATGTTTAGATGCGATGTGTCAGGTCTAACGTTAGACCCTTAGACACTCTGCTGTTGTCTGTCCTGTTTTTACCCCTTGTCGCAGGGACATTCAGGTCCCATTCTGTGGCAGAATGCCATGACATTGCAGTTATTAGCACAACCGTTAGGGAAGAAACTCCATCTCTATGAACATTAGTGTGGCTGAAGAAAGAGAAGCCACTTGCTTCCTTGACTTTTCTTCTTTGCTGTTTAGCACATCTGTTGCTCAAATCCAGATTTATACTCTGGAAAGATATTACTCTTGCCAGTTTGTATTGCGCTTCCTCACTGCTTCTGGTCATTATTTTTCTAGGAGCTCAGGGCTCCAGTGTGCCATACTTCTCCTTGCTGTATTATATGAGATGCCCAATGTTGTAAACTCTGCTGTTGTAACTGCGGTGTTTTGACATGATTTTCACCTACCGCGTATCGTTTCTGGGAAGGCAGAGTGTTACATCCATACTGAATCTGAGACTTTCCCTTGCTGGATGTCTGATGTGCCTAAATAGCTGGGGGAGCTCTGCACCTGGTAATGTGTTTGTTTTCTTTTCCCTTTCCCACAGAGGATATCACTTGCTGCAAGGGTTTGCTGTCTCTGCTCTTCAGCCTGCATGTTCTGTACAAGAGTCCTGTCAGTCTGCTGCGGGAACTCGCACAAGACATCCACGCTTGCCTGGGAGACATAGATCAGGTACGACGCAGAAGCAGCCTAACTTCATCACTTTGTGCTGTCAGGGCAGAATTGAGTGCATCTCTCGTGCAAATTATGTGACAGCACCTGGAATTTACTCACTAGAATTTGTTTTCTCTTCTCTGACAGGATGTAGAAGTGGAGAGTCAGTCCCACTTTGCCATAGTGAATGCCAAGACTGCAGCCCCCACTGTCTGTGTGAGTCAAAACAGTGTGTACAGAACAACCTGTAGTGTCCAGGGCTACTCTGCTACACGTGGCTTGTACATTCCTGTTGTGCCAAACTCCTCCAAGAACCTGTTTTATTATTTGTGTTTCCATCTTAGCTGCTGGTTCTGGGTCAGGCAGATAAGATCCTTGAAGAAGTGGATTGGCTTATCAAGAAACTCACCAGTCTGGGAGCAGACACATCAGGTAATGAGAGTGGTCCACTTCTTACTGTTCGACCTTTGACAAAACCAGATGAGGATAGAGAGAAAAAAGGTACTTTGGGATTTTGAGGTAGTATCATCTGAGGGCAGGGTAAACTCTTCCTTGAGCTGGTTCAACATGAACAATGTAAGATAGAAAGCGGTGTCACAAAATCCCTCCAGTGAAGGTTTTCCCTGTCCACACTGGTGCTTTGTGCACCAGACCCAGAAGTGGCCTCACACCTGCATAATTGGATTCGTTAGACACACATTCACCGGGTATTCATCTCTTCCTTCTAGAAGACTCTTCTCAGGCACCAAACCAAACCCAGGCTCTGGAGAAAGGTGTAATTCTGCAGCTGGGAACTCTACTGACAGTGTATCATGAGCTGGTACAGACAGCCCTCCCTGCAGGGAGCTGTGTGGACACTCTGCTGAGAAGCCTCAGCAAGACATATGCAATTCTCACCTCCCTCATCAAACATGTGAGTGCTGCTCTGCTGGCAGTGGGCTGGCTGGGAGCTAAAAATTCTTTCCCCTCTGCTGCCGCAAGCAGTGACCCCTGGCAGCAGCCATGCTCAGGACCGGGCTGTCCAGCTGCAGGAGTTGAGTCCTTATTCCATTGGCTTTCTTGCCCTCCATGCCATGGCCTTTCTGCAGCAGTGACAGTTGGACCAGTGGAGATAAAGGGAAGCTGCTCTCCAGCTGAGTGGGCTGTGCGTGGCTTGGAGCAGCTCTTTCCAGTGCACGCTGTAGGTTGCTCTGGACACAGCTGCCTGCCACGCTGGTGGTGTTCTCACAGAGCTCAGCCATCCTGCCCTTGCCACTCATTCCTGTCTAAGGCTTGAGGCATCGGATCTGGGGGAACTGGGCCACAGAGCTAGTTGAGACAGGGTGCTGAATTCCGCTAGCTCCCTCAGAGCTCTGGAATGCAGACAGGGCAGCTGGGATATAACAAGCAACTGGAGAGGAGAGTTCTTGCAAATCCTGCCCTCCCCCCTGTGCTGTTAGACGAGCTGCTTTGAGCCCTGCCTGGAGTAGTGTACCTAGAAGAAACTCTTCTCTTTACCTTGCAGTATATCCAAGCGTGCCGCAGCACCTCGAATACAATTCCAGGAAGGCTAGAAAAGCTGGTGAGTTAGCAAATTGCTGGAGGAAACGGCTCATTGCCTTGAGCTGGAAGTAACACCACCCTCTGCTTCTTCGCAGGTGAAGCTCTCGGGCTCCCATTTGACCCCACAGTGTTACTCGTTCATTACTTATGTACAGGTAAGGCCTAAATGAACTGGCAAAATCGCAGTCAGTCTATCGGATGCCGAGTGGTGTATCAGCTGCAGTACATGGGCACCTTTGGGGATTATTAATCTTCTTGACATGATATGAGTTTCTTGTATTTCAAGCTTTACTATGTCAAATAGTAGTGTAAGACATTTCAGCACCATGGGGACCAAGCAGGTTGATTTCTGCTTGAGCAGGGAAGGAAGAGTGTTTGGGGAGCTGGTTTTTAGCTTTTATTTTCCCTGCTCTGTTCATGTCTTTTTTTTTTTTTTGGATGAGAATAATACTGCTGTAAACCACAATGGCAAATAAAGGTCAACAACACCGCAGTCATCACAGCGTAAAGTAACGTGGGTGCCAAAGGCTGCACTGCCGACGATGGGATTTAGCTGTTTGGAGAGTAACTGGGTGCTTGAGCGAGGAATTGTACAACAGACATGGTGTACTGGGGAGGGAGTAGTGGTGTGCAGACCTACCGCTCCCTGGGACTTCTCACACGTACATATTTCTGAGTGTATAAATTATGAAATGAGTTTTTTTCCTTCCTTGTTTTTTTGAGATCACCCCCGATTCCATCCTTCTTGTATCACCACTACCTTGCTGTCATTAGCTGGTGGTGCCGTTAGCTGAGCAAAGACCTGACTGACCTTTCTTCCCTGCTCACCTTCTAATGCCACATCTTTTGGCATCCTCCTTCAGAACATTCACAGTGAGAGCTTGAGCTTCGCAGAAGAGAAGAAAAAGAAGAAGAAGGAGGATGAAGCTGCTGCAGTCTCCACAGTCATGGTAAGATTGACTCACTCTCTGTTAGAACATGGGCTGCCTTTGAACTTGGGATCACGCTTCAAGGCTTGTATCACCTCGTGGCTTCTTACAGATCACCAATGACAAATTGTCATTTGCACCTTTAAGTGAAAATCAAATTTATTCTACCTTTACTTCAGAGAAAAGTCTGGAAAAAAAAAACAACCCCCAACCATAAAAAAGCCACCTTCACTAAGTGCAGCCTAAAAGCCGACAGACCTGAACCAGAGGTCAAGTCTGGATAGTCTGATATCTTGTCTGGATAGTCTGATATCTTGTCTGGATAGTCTGATATCTTGTCTGGTATTTTATCATTTGGGGTGAGCTATGAAACTACAAACATGGGCTGATTTATTGGACCCCATGTTGCATGCTGTTTAAAGTGTTTCTTAATTTTATGAGTACATTTAAAGATAAAGTAATGGATTCCAGTGGAGCAAGGCAGTTGTGAATGACGGTGTGGTTTGGTTGAGAGCAAGTGAGCAGGCGACAGGTTCCTGCTCTTTCACATCCTTTCTTTGGCTCCCAGCCAGCATTTCCTGTGTCTCCTCAGTCATCCCAGACATTCCTGTGATGTTATGGGTTTAAAAGCCACAAGCATCATCTTCCAAGCTGTTCCCCGAGTGTATGGAAATGGGCTGAAATGCTGTGTGTCACGCGGGGAACAAACAGCAGTGGTGGTAAACAAACAGGGCAGAAACACGGTGGAACCGCCACACGCTCATTGCCTGGAAGGCACCGCTTGTGGAGCCTTTGCAGAGTGGGAGCAGAGGATGTTTTGCTCTGATGGCTGTCAGGCACACCAGGGCTGTGGACTGCAGGCAGGGTACAACCCCCCACACGGGACAGCCTCCCTGCAGAACCGTTGTGGAAGTCAATTTAAAACCAGTATCAAACTGGCAAGCCTCGCTGGGGCAGGACTGGTACGGAGCAAGGCTACTGAAGACCCTGTTCTAACCTGGAGCATTGCCACCTTCGTGTCACTGTTCACTTCCAAATCTGGCTGATCACCCTCTGCTCTGTGTTTCAGGCTAAGGTGCTCCGGGACACCAAGCCCATCCCAAACCTGATTTTTTCAATAGAGCAGTATGAGAAGTTCCTTATCCATCTCTCCAAGAAATCAAAGGTACCGTAAAGGAGAGCTCTTCTGTGACCCGAGCTCAGTGGGATCAGGGGCATGGAGGGGGCTGTGGCTGTTCCACATTCTGAAGCTCTATTAATGCTCAACTGAGGAAGCTGGAAGAGCCTTGCACCTCTTCCAGCCCTTGCCCAAGCTCCTGCCCAAGGCAGCTGACGTGCTGTCACAGATACCATCAGGCACCAATGGCAGCACTGCCATGGGTTCTGGGTGAGCAGAAACTTACAGACCAGCTTTCCTCACCCCTCTCCCGCGCCTCTTTTACGAGCAGGAGAGACAGGTACCATCCTGAGGTACAATATGAGTAACTGCTAATCACTGGGTGTTAGGAAAACATGAGTGGGCCACCAGATTGCACTGGGGCAGCTGCTTTTTCTCCTACCTTTTGCTTCAACGCTGCGTTATTACTGTGATGGACACAGCCTCAGCACTATGCAACGGTCTAGGCAGGGCAGAAAACCAAACCACGATGCTAGTGGCATAACGTCCTCTCCCCCGGTTTCACCTCGGTTGCTGCAGGTGAACCTGATGCAGTACATGAAGCTAAGCACCTCCCGGGACTTCCGCATCAACGCGTCCATGCTAGACAGCGCCTTGCAGGAGCGTAACACTGAGGATGTGGAAAACGAGCCAGACAACGACCAGGTCAGAAGGCATTTAGCTGCTTTTACCAACAGCTTCCCCCTCTTTTGAGGCCAGCTGTACTGGTGAGCAGGTGGGTGTGAGATCAGAACGGTCTGTGTTCCCTGGGCGAGTCCTCGTGCGGCTGATACAAAGGAGTGAACAGTCAGTCGGGCTAACGGCCCCTCCGCTCCAGCCCTCTGCCTGCAGTGACCTTTACTGCTGTGCACCAGCTGTCTGTATGCCTGGTCCTGGGGAAGCGAGGCTGCTCTCAGGGCCTCGTGGTTTGCCCCAGCAAGCAGAGGTCTGGTGATGTGACCTCCAAGGACGTGCTGCCTGGCCAGGATCAGACCTGTATGGCTGGTCCTGGTGAAGCGAGGCTGCTCTCAGTGCCTCGTGGTTTGCCCCAGCAAGCAGAGGTCTGGTGATGTGACCTCCAAGGACGTGCTGCCTGGCCAGGATCAGACCTGTGCAGCATGATGCAAAGCGGTTTGCATCCAGGTTGACGTTTGTAGATGAACAGCTGGCAGGGCACACTGCGCAAGGCACCATCCTCCTCAGACCCATCCCTGTGAGGTAGTGCTGGTGAGGGGAGCACGACCTGTGCTGGATGAAAAAAATAAGCAACTTACTTTGCTGATTGTCCAGGTTTTTATTGGTGCTTCTGTCCATATTTTCCTGAGTGTTTCCACAAGCCAAAACCCAACACACCCAGTTCCTGTCCTGTGCCACCGACAACCTGTGGTCTAAGTTCCAGCATGACTGGGGGGGTTGGGGTCCACCAGGAAAGTCCCAGTGGTGAGAGGAGTCCTGTATTCAGGTGATTTTGTCAGGGAGCAAAGAGCTAAATCCTGTTCTGCACATCTGGTTTCGTGCTTTAGGCAAACATGCCTTAGACTAATCACACGCTGTACCGCTCCTCTCTCCCTCCCCTCTCCAGAGCAGCACAGCAGAGCAGACGGACGAGAACCAGGAACCCAAAAAGAAGAGACGGCGAAAAAAATAAAGCTGGGGTTGCTGCTGCTGCCTCCTCTGTGGCACCTGTCCTGTGGCAGACTCGCCTTGGTCTTGGAGAACGGCGTGTGTGGAGATGATTGTTCGTTGTTTCTCTTGCCAAATACTTACGACTTCTTCCTTCATGCCCTGGGCGAGCAAGCAATGACTGTGGCCCCTGAGTCAGGTTTTACAGCTGGCTGCTGCCCTCAGAAGTGCCTCTGCTATTGGAATGCGCTGCTATCAAAATGTTCTTCCCCAAGAACATCCCTTCTTACAGCAAAAAGGGAACAGAATGACCAGGATCAGTCCCTGCCAAAAGATCTCCTCCTGAAAGGACAGCCAGGCTCTGGCATGCAGTCTGGACAATTGTCGTTCTGGCACTCTAGCGTCATCACTTCTTCTCCAGCGAACCTTTGGTTATTTCAATTAGCTGATAGATATCCAGTGCTTCTCCTGGAAAACAACGGGACAATCAGTTTCCTGCGTTCTGCAGCACACCCTGTGTACTCTGGAACAGAGCGAGCGACAGTCGTGATTTGCTTTAGCTGAGAGCGTGTAGCACCAAAAGCCCTGAATTTATGCAACCTTCTGTTTTGTGTGGAGGTGTGAACGAGGAACCAGCACCGGTGGGAAACTGGAACCCGAGCGGCTCTGCCTTGGAACACAGCAGGCTGCTGTGGGCAGCTCCTGAGAAGCAGAAGGCAACAGCTTCCTCCAGTGAGGCCACGTTTTGCTGTTACGTTTTTGCTGACACTGTTGCAATGCTCTTGTTTAATTTGCCTTGTTCTCGGGGGGAACAGATGTTCCCTTTTTGCCCACAGAACGCAAATCCCGCTTCTAGAAGCACCCTTTGCCTGTAAGGCTCCAAATAAAAGTTACCAAAGGGCGAGTGTCTGATGTGTCCAGCAACTGGGAGAATAAACCTGAGCACAGGCTCTTCTTCTCTGGGAAACCTCTCCTTGAGGAGGAGCTGTGTAAAGCAGCTGCCAGCCAAGAGTTAAATGCTGGCTTGTAGAGCTGGAGGGGTGTATCGAGTGCAGACAGTGACAGCTCTGGGCCTTGGGACTGAGGGGGGAGACCACAGCAATGCCGAGGCAGTTTCCTGCACAGAGCTGTGCCAAGCTGAGGGGCAGTGGGGAAGGACAGAAAGCACCGAGGGCTGGGAAGGGCAAAATAGACCAGATTGTTGAGGCACCTCATTTCAGGGGGGGAACAATTCAACCTCAGGCTGTGCTCAAAGTGCATGGAGGGACGGGTGGCCTGTCCAAGGGCACAAACCATAAAGGGTGGGAGGTAGCAGAGCCTGGCCCGGCTCTTCACTATCAGAAATGTTTGGAAGCAGCAGGCACAAACTACTCAGAGATTGAGAAGGGAAAGGGGGCGTAGAGAGGGACTGGCACCAGGGTGGCAGCTGCCCTGTGGGACCGGGGCTGGGTCAGGAAGGAGTGGTTTGTGCAGATGGCAGGGGGTTAGCTCGCACCAGTGCTGCTCACCTTGAGGGATGCCGTACTTCTTCTCCATCCCGGTTGGGTTTGATGGTGTCGTGCAGTTCATGGTCACCTCTTTCCTTAAGCACTGATCGACATCCACTGCACTGAAGAAAGCCACTGACTGTGGCAGGTCCTGGAGGCCCAGTTTGTAGGCAAACATGCACCTGAAAGAAGAAGGGACGGGGTGGGACGGTGCCACACATCACCCTTAGCCTTGTCACACCTGGCTCTGGTTGGCCAAAGCTCCACAAAAACCCATCCAGCCACTGCACCCCCATTACAGGGTAGCTGGAAGACGAGGTGCTTCTGCAGCAGGAGGCGATGTGCTCGTGTCCCAGCAGAGTGGAAGGACGGGCCCCGTCTCTGCAAGCGCCAAGAGCTGACGATATCCCCCTCTTGCCAGCACGTTTTCCCTGGGAATCGAAGCCCAGCTCCATTTATAGCTGCCCAAGTCACGCATCAAGGAACAGTAACCTCCGACACCGCCAGCTTCAGCTTCCCTGCACAGACGAAATCTGCGCCTCGGCTCGCTGTGGGCAAAGCTAGTGCTTTTGCTGTCACCCCAGCCCCTGAGCTCGCCCTGTCCCACCCTGGAGGCACTGGTGCTCGACCCCAGGAGACACCACAGCCACGACACCTCACCTTGTGAGGAGGTTGGTGATCTGCAGGGCCAGGGCTGCCCGGTAGCGGTCTTGCTGCTGGACGAGGTAGCGCACCTCGTCGTGAATGCTGATGCAGAAGCGCCCGTTGATGTCGAACTCCTCGAAAAGCCACCTCATGGCAACCAGCATCAGGTGCAGGTAGTCGACAGCAGAGCTCTGCACCACCCAGTTCACTCTGCTCGTCAGAAACTGGAGAAAGGAAGCACAGACGGGTGCTAAAAGAGCACTGGGGTCCAGGGCGTGGTCCTGATACATGAGAGCTCCTGGGAGAAGTCTTAAATTGAGGGTGGTCGGGGTTTTTTGATGGCATGCGGGTAAAGAAAAGAGGGAATGGTTTCCTGCATGGCTCCAAGAGCCTACGGGGTCTCCAGCATCTAAGAAGGGCCATTTTGGAGAAGACAAGCAAAGCTGAGCTCAGCAGCTCAGAGGTGTGTTCTTACCTCCCCCTTGGCCACGGCGGGCTCCAGGGCCCTGCTGATGTGACAGCCCAGCACCGGGGTCTGCGGAGAGGGGGATAAGGCAATGCTCTCCAGCTTGTTGAACATCTCAGACTCAGTGCCTCCAGCCCACACACGGTGCTCCACCACGTTCCACTTCTTCTTCCTCCGGGACCTGGAGGGGCAGAGGGGAAGTTTGCTGGAAGCGTGGGAGGAGGCTGCAAGCCCCGTTCAAGCACCTCAAATGCTCCCTCCCAGTTTGGGGCAGCTGGACAAGCCCCTGCAGCCTCCTGCTGCTAACTGCTCACTGGGAGAGACCGAGAGTCCCCAAATCAAACCTACTCAGCCCTGGGGCAGCAGGCAGGGAGGACTGGGACTATCCAGCCCCATCTCCCTTCTCTACCTACTGCCCACAGGGCTGCAACTCCCTTGGCCTCACACCCCGATGCCACCAGAGCCACGCAGGGGCAGAGCAGAAGAGGTCTCACCTTTTCAGGGCTTCTCTCTGGAGCCGCTGGACATCCTGGGCTGACACCGATCCGTCCTCCGCCCTGTCCACAGCCACGTTCAACTCCTTCACCAGCCACTCCCCCTCTTCAGAGAGGCGAAACCTGGAGGAGAGAGTAACCGTGCCCAGGTCTGTGGGACACTGCCACCATCCCTGTCCCTGCTCACCCTCCACCTCCCCAGGCAGCACCCACCTCCGGACGCCCTTGGTGACCGCAAACATCTGCTGAGCCTTCTCACGTGCCTGCTGCTGCGTCAGCCGATGGTTGCACTGCATCAGCAGCC
>NW_010421576.1:2311-6639 GCF_000710305.1 Buceros rhinoceros silvestris | reverse complement strand
CCGATGGTTGAACTGCATCAGCAGCCGCTCGGCGAAGGGCTGCCCAGCCCCGTAGATGCGCCCGTAGTTGAAGACCTTGGCGTGCTCCCGGCTGATGCCCACCGTGGCGGCCGTCTTGCTGTGCAGGTCTGTCCCGTTGCTCTTCTTCCCCTGCAGAGTCATCCAGCCGAAGGCGGTGCAGCCTGCCAGGAGAGGAGCAGGGCTTGGACGCCAAGCAGGACCAGGCTCAGGAGGTCACCCCGCTGCCCAGCAAGTCGGCTCCCCTGCGGCGCAGCCCCAGCTCACCGTGCATGCCAGCGAAGTGCGCCTCGCCGAGGACAGCGGCTATCCAGAGCTCCTGGGAATCCACATCCGCGCCCACCAGAGAGTAGCCAGGCGGCACCTGGACCATGGCTTTCAGCTCGCTGCCCACCCGATCAGCCTGTGGGACGCGATACCCAGCTCAGCATAACCCCTGCACCTCCCTCTCCTCCTCCGAGGCAGAGGAGCAGCCTTCCTCCCACAACCACAGCGTGCTGGCACAGCCCTCCCGAGGCCCCTAAAGCTTGCTCTGAAAGTCAAAACCAGGTTTAACACACACATGGGGCATCGCCCACTTGGTCGCTTGCCCCAGGTTCCTCCAGCATGGAAGGCGGGGAGCTTGGGGAAGGACAGAAACAAGTACTTCGGTGTTTTTTTCTTCCACCAAATTCTGAAGCTCAGGAGGCTCTGCTGACTCCTTTCCATCTCCCAGAGTCAAAGCACATCAGCAAGAGAAGGGCCCCAGCACCTGCCCTGCCACCTCAAATCCCAGCATCCAGCCCCAACCCCTATTTCCAACCCCAGCTGCTCCCACCAGTCCAAAACACACAGAGAATGCCCCGAAACACTCCCGCAAGGACCCGAGCGCAGCCATACCCGGGCATTGCTGGCTGTCAGCCAGGTGGGCTCCACCGCCCGGCGGGTGATAGTGCCTGCAGTCACCACCTGCGGCAGGATGGCTCCGTAATCATCCTCCTCGTTATAGTCAGGGTGCCTGGTGCAGAGGTGAGGGTGAGTATCACCCTGCAACAGCCCTCCTGGAGCAGCACAGAGAGAACCGTGGTCCCAGCTGGGGTCGTTCCTCCTCGTACCTGGTCACCACGCGAGGCAGCTCCCCTTTCTTCAGCCACACCACCATCTGGGAACTGGAGGGACACGTAGCAGGCAAGATGCTGAACCTCTGCGTCCACACAACCGCCCCCAGCCATGACAGCCTCCTCCTGGAGGGAATGTCATGATTCAGCTGACAGCAGCTGCTCACCTGATCCGCTTGTGAGCGTTCCTCCAAAACGAAATCATTTTGTTAATCTCGAGGGCTCTGGTCCCATGGGTGCGGCCCACGGCGGCCCGCAGGGTGCCGTCCTCCATCTGGGGCAGGAAATCCTTGGCAAAAGGGCTTCCCACATTGTTCTCGTTCCCGTCCTTCAGCAGAAAAAGAGGTGCCAGGGCTCAGCAGGCCACCACTTCATACCAATACAGCTTTGTGCATCCTCCTGGCCCAGCTACAGAGATGCATTTCCACCACCCAAAATGCCATGGGACAAGATCACGGGAGGTCCCAGGAGTGCTGCAGCACTAGGGTGACAGGCAAGGTGACACAGCTGTGCAGCAGGGCCAGGGGAGCTGGGATGCAGGGTGGCCAAGAAGCCCCTGGGAAGAGCCCCAGAAACACTCAACTTGCCTTGTGAGGCAGCTTGAAGAACCAGCACCCGGGGATGTTGACATCGTTGTAGGGACCGTTGCCGTGGTGGTACGAGGGCTGGCTCTTCACCTCCGCCAGATTGTACAGCTCATCCATCTCCTCCTGCGACCAGAGATGCAAGGTGATGCTGGGAACACCCCCAAGCATGGCAAGAAGGGGAAAGCGAGGAAAGAGGGGCCAACCCGCCATCCCACTCCCTGCAGGAATCCTCCTTTACCTGCACCAGGTCCGCTCTGCCCATTCTCTCCTCCACATCCACCTCCAGCTGGCTCAGCTCCTCTACCTGTGGCAGAGAGGGATCGCGAGAGAAGCCTCATCAAACACCAATTCTTCAGTTATTCAACATTCATTAAAGGAAATTTCTCACCTCCAGCCCCTGGAGCTGCACACAGGGCTGGTTTTCAAATGCACACGGGAAGAAGCCTGGACCCAGGTCTCCCTCCCACCAACGGGCCTTTCATCCCTTCCTTCACCTTTTGCCACATGGTGCTGTTGTCCATCACCAGTAGCTCGTCCTCCACAGCAGCCTCAAGCCCCGGGGGCTGCTCCTTGCCTTTCTCCAGGCAGTGCTGCCTGTACAGGTACTCGATCACCCTGGCAGGGGAGGGAGCAGAGCTCAAGCACCTATGACAGGGCACAAGGCTCCAGGGCACCATGTGAGCAGGGTCCCAGGGAGCTCCTAAACCCCACCACGGGGCAACCCAGCTGGGCACCCCATGACATCCTCCTCACCTGTGTGGGCAGGCAGGGCCCCCCTCCTCTGAGGGGGCTGCTAGCAAATTGTCCTGCCGCCCTGGCACCAGGTAGCCCCAGCCATGCCTCTCCGAGTAATGGAGCGGGAAGCCGTCCCAGACCAGGCGCATCAGCTTTGGGGTCACTCTCATCTGCAGGCTGACGAGGCTGGGCCCTGGCACCCACTCTGCCTCCTCCAGGCGCGGGCATAGCTTGCGGTACCAGCTGGGGAGCAGCAAGGATGGGTTAGAGAGCACAGGGCAAGCCCTGGGGACACCCAGGGTCCCCAACTCACCCCGGGTGGCCCGGCAGGTGCTGAAGCCTCTTGGGTTGCAGCACGACGGTCTCCTTCAGACGCTTCAGGCACACCTGGCTCGCGGAGGCTTTCAGCTCCTCATCCTCACTGGGGGGACCAGGGTCTGGTGGGGCACGGAGGACGGGCTGGCAAAAAGTCCTCTGTGCTGCCCCGCCAGGGACCTCAACCCAGCCCCCCGCTACATGCCCCAGCATGGGGTCACAGGCCCCAGTGACGCATCACCGTGCTGGCACCAAGGAACCACATCCCTTCATCTGGGCGCACGTGGGGAAGCGTCCCTCAAGCATCCCTTGTCCCCATGGACCACCTGTGCTCACCTTCCTGCCACTCCTGTGCAGAGCCATCTGCTCCAGCCACCACGGAGGCTTTGCTGTTCCCGTTCTGATCCTTCTTCTTCTTTTTCTTCCCTGGATTCTTCTTCTGCTTAAACTCCTGCGTGTCCCACTCGAGGTCCCAGAGCCAGGGGTCATCCTTGTATCTGCCCACACACCACTGTCACACAGCAGCTCTGCTCTCATCCCCAGCACCCACCCCCAGAACCCCACAGACCATCTGGTGACCGGTCTCTGCCCTGCGAGTGGCAGGACCCGCACCCCCAGCCCACAGGTACCTGTCCTCGTGCAGCAGCTCGCAGGCGTCATTGGCCAGATTCATCAGGGACTTCTTCATCTCCTTCTGCAGCTCCTCGTAGATGCCCTGAGCATCGTCCAGGTACCTCTTCCAGTTCCCGTTGACCGGCAGGTAGGACACCCCCATCTCCAGCATCCCTGCAAACGTCACAGGGTGGGGGCACCTAGAGCCCAAAGCAGTGAGGAATTAGATGTCTGCTGGAAGGGGTCTTCCCAACAGACCGCAACAAACATAAACGTGTCTTCAGCTAGAGTTTACCAACCCTGCACAACTCTTGAAGCTCTTTTTCTAAACCCATAAGGATCCCAGTATCTTCCACCTGACCCGCACATGAATTGCTGCCCTAAAAACAGCCCCATGCAAAACCCCAAAGCTGTATCACTCAGATCTGCCACGTTCAGCCTGCTCCCCTCCTCCAGCTGTTTACTCCTTTTACCTACAGAGAAGGGGTCTGAAGTCTCTCCTAAAACAGGGTTCAGGGATCCCCAACCTCTTGCCACCACCCCAAGGGCAAGAGGAGCCGCACGCCTTCCCCAGAGGGACCACAATCCTCCCCACTGCTGGCCAAGCCCGCAGCGCCTGGGCCAACACTCGCCAGAGCTCAGCCGCTCTCACCTCTCCATGAAGAGTGGCAGCTGCTCCTGAAACACCTCGTGGGTGGCCTGGACATCATGGGCACAGTAAGACATCAGGTCCTAGAGGCAGAGGCGGGTGAGGACAGGCAAAGCAGCACAGGGCAAGGCAGTGAGAGGACAGGAGATCACAACCACGCACACCCAGAGCTCTCACAAGAAAAGGCAGCAAAATGAAAAAATACCCCAGCAGCTACTCCCACCTCCGGCTCCCGCTGCCCATCGGGATGCTGGGACAGCCGCTCGCACCTGGAAGTGGCTCCTGATGTCAGCCATGGTCCCCTTCACCAAGAGC
>NW_010421576.1:585-2290 GCF_000710305.1 Buceros rhinoceros silvestris | reverse complement strand
CCCCCTCAAGCACCCGGTGCCGTTCGGGAGGCTGGGACAGCCGCTCGCTCCTGGAAGTGGCTCCTGATGTCAGCCATGGACCCCTTCACAAAGAGCTCCCGGGCCTCCTTCTGCAGCGGCTCCCCCCCGACATAGAGAGCGTGCACGTCTGCCAGGTTGTTGATGCTGCTGACGTGCACCCAGTCCCACGAAGTGATCTGCGAACCACAGCGGGGTCAGACAGTGCGGGACGAGGCCCACTCGCTATCAGGAGAGATAAAGGATGCTGCTGCTCCACTTAAAACCAAGGCCAGCTCATCTGGAAGGTGCTGGGAGAGCTTCACCCAGAAGAGCTGCTCCAACAGCCCCTACTCCACCAGTAGAGGAGCAGACAGTCCCAGTACAGTGGACAGTCCCGTTACAGAATCAACAGTCCCCTGCTACCCAAGCCACCGCCAGCAGCTCAGCAGCTTTACTCACAGCCGGCCCCTCATTCTGACTGCGTGTTTTCTCCATGTGCTCCTTGACCTGCTGCATTCCCTTCCTCTTGCCGTGCTTGGCGGCCATCCAGAGGCTGCGCTGGAAGCCCGTCAGCCCTGAAATGGCCATGTGCATGCTCATGGTGTCCAGGAAACGCACTCGGGAGCCCTGGGACGTGCCGGTGGGGAGAAAAGAGATGTTTGGGACATGCTGGAGGAGAAACATGCTGCCAAACATCCTGCAGCTGCCAGCAAGCATTGCCCTGTGTTACAGAGCTGCAAGCCCTCTGCACAGGCTGCTTTTGTCACGAAAAAGCTTTGCCTCCCAGCACCCCTCTTCTGAGGGATGGGCGCATCCCCCGCACAGGCTGTCAGGTGCTCAAAGGCTCCTGCCAGCTGCAACCCTGCAGCCTCCAGCAACTTTATGGGGTGCAAAAATATCTCTCCTTGGAGGGATCCCACCTCCACCAGTCCTGCAGGACGAGGCAAGCACAGCCCTGGGCTATCCGTGCAGAACAGCACCTCCCAAAACAACCCCAGCCGAAGAGCCAGTGCAATGACTATCTGGGTAACGAACCGCAGCTGCCGGCATGAAGCAATGGCTCCGTGGATTACCTGGATGAGGTACTGCTCCTTGATGAACGCCCGGTCGAAGGCCACGTTGTGCCCCACCACCACTCTCTCCAGCCAGTCCTGCTTGCCGGCACAGCCAGTGCCTGCAGGGCTCTCCAGGGGGATGAGGTCGGCCAGCGTGAGGTGACTGGACCAGGTGTACCGCTGCTCCAGCAGCCGCTTGCTGCACCATGAGTACCTGCAGAGGACACGTGGCAGCCCACAGCCGTAAGATATAAAGCAGGGGTTCCTGGGACCAAAAGCAACCACTGTGCCACGGGGTGCTGAGCAGGATCCCACCCGTGGGAGGAAGGCGACCAACCCCAGGGAGCACTGCCCTCGCTAACCAGGACCCACATCCTGCATCTCAGAGCCACTTCAGGGATTCACGGTGTTTTCCCCGCAAGCCAGGGGTGGGTTGCAGGAAGAGACTCTTCCTGAGAGCATCCCCATCCTTCTCAAAGCCATGTCCCCCCGCTGCCGCGATGGGCAGGACCCACATCCTGCATCTCAGAGCCACTTCAGGGATTCACGGTGTTTTCCCCGCAAGCCAGGGGTGGGTTGCAGGAAGAGACTCTTCCTGAGAGCATCCCCATCCTTCTCAAAGCCATGTCCCCCCGCTGCCGCGATGGGCA
>NW_010421576.1:0-245 GCF_000710305.1 Buceros rhinoceros silvestris | reverse complement strand
GCGCGGGGGGCAGCTCGCACTGCAGCAGGTCGTTGGCCGCCTCCAGGTAGGGCAAGCTCTGTTTCTGCGCCAGGAGCCGAAAATGCTCGTCGATGTTATCCCCGTACATGCGGGGCAGCTGCAGGTCCACGTCGGGCAGCGTGGAGGTCTCCTTGCCCCACAGGTCGTGGTGCTGCAGGTGCCTCACGCTCCTCTGGATCTCCGCTGCCGAGTAGTGCACCTGGGCCCCGCGGAAGATCTGCTCG
>NW_010421575.1:0-1107 GCF_000710305.1 Buceros rhinoceros silvestris | reverse complement strand
AAACATGCTTCTTGCTAATGAGAGGTAAAAAAAACCCCTTAGTTAATACATCTGTGATTAAAGTAGTTACAACTTGTACTACAGTCCTCATTTTATTCTTGGTGGTTTATTCTTGTGTTAAAATGTATTTATTTTCATTTATTCTCACCAAAGATGGTAAGACTAAACAGATGTAGGAGAAAGATTAAATGGCAACAAAAAGCAAGCAAACAAAGGCTTTGTCTTTAAAGTGCATTTTTAGATATGAAACAACAACTTTGTTGGGAAAAATATAAGCCAACAGTTCTCAGCTGCTATTTATCTGTGTTTGTTTTGTTTATAAGTGTCATGTGTTTAAGCACCAGTTAAAGCTGATGTAAATAGGATTCTCTGGCAAAGTGAAGATAGAAGAAAGTTGACACCTCTTCCAGGGTTCCCAGGAGATTTGTCTCAGGGACAGGAGGGTTAATCCGTTCTCCTTGAGGTCCTGCCGCCTATCCTAGCTGGGAGGACCCAGCTGACACATGGCTCTCCCTGGTGCCTGGAGAAAACATGGTCAGTAGGGAGTGAAGTGGCAAATAGCATGATGATTTTCAGGGGGTTGAGGTGTCAGCTTAAAATCTGACAGACCTGACTGAAGATGTTTGGATCCTGGTCTCAGCTGGGTTTGTTGGCTTGACTCTAAGCTTCCTGAAGTTCAGGAAGACTCTGAGTTACAATCAGTAGAGCTGAGTCTGCAGCTTCTGGTTGCAGTTTTAGGGATGACAAGCTGTAGGTTTAGGCACAACACTCCCATTTTTTACAGTTGAGGTTTTTCTAAAAAATAGTCTCCAGGGTTTATAAATTTATTTCAAGATACAGTAGCGGTTTCCACTCATCTTTTATAGAAAAATAAGATGAAACCTGGTTTCCTATCTTTAAACTGCCAAAAATTTAAGTCCACCATAAACATGGACATAACTTGAACTCTAAAATTTTAAGAGCACCAAGACAACCATTTGCAAAGCGTTAGCTGCATCTGCAAGCAATTAATTACATTAAATTGAACAACAAAACACTTCCTGTAGCTGTACTCCCTGTTTTGTGACAAATTGATTAAGTCAGTTGTATTAACGAGGTCAGGCTGTT
>NW_010421574.1:16937-38380 GCF_000710305.1 Buceros rhinoceros silvestris | reverse complement strand
CGGCTCGGCGCCCCACCTCACCCGCGACAAGCTGCAGACGGTCGGCGGTGTCCCCGCCGTGGCCCAGCTCACTCTGTCCTCCGTGTGAGTACCGCGGTGAGGCGGGGGGGGGGCTGCGGGGCGCAGCGAGCCCCCGCATCGGTGCTGGGTGCAGGCGGGCTTCTTGCGTCCCCGGGTGCGAGGTAAAATGTCGAAGTCGGTTTCCCGTTTGTTGCTGCCCCGTTGAAGGATGGGCGCAGTCAGCGAAGTAGGAAGCAGGTACAGGTAAGGGACCTAGAGGGCTGCATAATTTTTGAGTGTATTTTGGGCAAACCCCTTCTTACCGACTTCACAGTCATCTTCCCACCAGAGTATCCGGCTTTAGGAGCAGCCAGTGAGGTAAGTGACAGCTGAAAGGACAGATGAACATCACACAGCTTGTGTAGCCGTTGAGTGATGCACGTTAGTAATGCTATTCAGACGCTTTCCACCAAGGCAGTGGTCACTGGTCAGTGCAGGTTAAAGCTCTGCCTTTTTGCCACAAAATTATGAGTGCCCTGGATTTTAAGGTGTGATTCTTGAGCTCTGCGTCTCTGGTGTTTAGTTCTGCCTGTCCCTGCTTTGCTGCCTGATATGGATGGCAACTACCAGTGCCTAAACCAGTCCAAGTTCAGACAGTGCGTAAGTATGGAAACAGGAGCCTTGGTTTTGAAACCACCGATCTTTCTTGACAGTTGTTTGCTTAGTCAATGTGTTTCTGTATCTGAATGCAGGGCAGAACTACATGAAGTCCTGGAAGAATATAAAGAAGGAGCTGCAAAATTCATAGGTAAGGTGTGTGTGTGTGTTTGCTAGTACGTCTGGAGAGATAATGCAGGTGGATCCCACTGGTATGTTTTTAGGCAGTACAGCTGGCAGAAAGATGTAGGTGCAGGCTTTACGTATTTAGGCATTCTCACTCAAAGTGGTGCTAAGAAAGACTTGAAATAATATGTTGTCATTAGTATGACAAGAAATCATTCAAACAGGCTACAAAAATATGTAGGTTTGCTTTATTTCTCTTTTTCTGCACCCAGCCTCCTCCTTGGGGTCTTCAGCACTGGCTGGGATAGACTTAGCCCAAAAGTTGAGGCTGGAACTGTCAGAGGTTTTATTGTAGCCACCAGTCATTGCTGCAAATGAATTTTGCCAGATGCAACTTCTGACTTCTTTTTCACCAGGAGAATTAGAAATTCTCATGAAAATGGCCTTCCTCATACAGCTGATCAGATGCATTTCATGAGTTCTGTCTGGCCAAGCTGACTTTTTTGATTCTCATAAAATAGCTGTTTTCATCTAAAGATGATTTCCAACAGGAAATGTTCATCCAGTATTAAGAATAAACAGGCAAAGCACCCCACATCAAATCAGTCTCAGTTGGAGGATACTTCTGTCTCTGAACTGTTCCTGTTCTAAGAGGATGTTAGGGGAAAGACCCATCTCGGTTTTGCTGGAGCTTTGAGGAACTAAAGAAGCAAGTGGAGAAACTCAATTTTCCCCTGTTCTTTGTTAGTTTAGCAGTCAGTCTCTACTTTCCCTGTGTATTCTCCTTCCTTTTTTCCATGTTAAATAGTCAATTTTAGGAATAAACTCAACTTCACTTGTGGATAGTCAAATGCAAAACAGTCGATGTTGCCAAAGCCCTCAGCTACCAAGCCTTTGTGATCTTTGTCAGTCCCTGTACTCCATTCTTGGAGCAGTTCCTGAATGAAATCTTTATCTTCACACCTTGGTGATAAAAATGAGTTAAAGCAACAGTTCCTGCGTTTGTGACTATCCTGGGGTTTTCCTCTGTTTTGTTGTTAACAGACCGGTAAAGGCCTGGCCACATGCGTTATACAGCCAAGGTCACTGTCATCAGGCTCATGTGGCAAAGGAACCTGAATGCGGTGTTAGCATCTCATGTGAATATCTGTATCATAGCCTGTATTTATATCTGGGGAAGTAGTTCAGAGAACTGGAGGATGATCAGCCAAGTCAACAAGCTCCTGAGGGGTGCTTTGTTTGTCTGCATATCTCAGGTTGTGCTGGGCGTAGGGCAAATCCTGTCAAAATGATGGCATATCTTTAATTTCTGTAATTTACAGAGCATGCTTTGTATATGGAATCTAGTAGGGAAAATCCTGTCAAAATGATGGCATATCTTTAATTTCTGTAATTTACAGAGCATGCTTTGTATATGGAATCTAGCAGACTTTGCAAGAAAAAAAGCTTTTGAGTTGTTAATGCTTGTATCAAAGCTGAGGTATTTTTATGAATGATGTGCCAGTTGCACATACATTATGAATGTCTAAAATAATGAAAATTATTATAATTTTTAAAAAAGCTTAAACATTTTTGCCCTATATACAGAGACCAATCTTCAATCAGCCATTGGAATAATCTCCCCAGGGAACCGGTGGATTCCCCAACATCGGACACTTCAGATTCATCTGGACAGGGTGCTGGGCCATCTTGTCCAGACTGTGTTTTTTCCAAGAAAGGTTGGACCAGGTGATCATTGAGGTCCCTTCCAGCCTGGTATTCCCTGATTCAGGCTTTGTGTTTTTTAAAAAAAGCATATAAAAATTTCGGACATGCATTTCATTACATAAGCGAAGTTATGGCTTCTATTTACAAAGCAAGTTTGCACCCAGCTTTCAGTAAACTGTGACTGATTTGGGCCAGCTTATTCCTTCAAGGAAAATTGAAAATTTCTTTATGTGAAACTTGTGGAGGCTTTGTCAATTTCAGTGACTCTCTGTGAAGAGAAAACTCTGTCATTGAGACATAGGGTCTAGCTTTCTGACATTTGAAACCTCCAGTCTAGCAGGGATGATGAATTTCGCATTTGTGTGGCTGATCTGTTCTCCCACTATATGTTGCCAAGTTGTCCTTCGTTAACAGCTGTAGGCTTGAGGTTGTTGTTCAGTTTAGGTTGTGTCAAATGTCAGATTCCCCAGTGTATCAGTTGAGTGGTCAAGTCGGTCAGCTGTTGGGTCTATCAGATTTTAGTATCGGAAGTATTAATCAAGAAAAAACCCAAGTAAATCTTGAGTGAGCTATGTAGGCTGCAGAACCAAAGGGTATTATTTGATGGTTTGTCCTGATGCTGCACTCTCCTCCCTGCAGCTAGTAAAGCTGGGGAAGAAGTCTGCCTTCGTGGGTGCTAAGAGATCAAATGAGCAATCTTTTCTTGGTCAGAATTTACAGACCACATCTTTGCATTAGTTTTGTTTTGGTTCACGAATCTCTACTCTGTTCCCAGGTATGCCAGAAGCAGTTCTGTACTGCTCCCTTCATGATCCAGTTGCTCCCTGTCCATCTGGCTACAACACTAACAAGGTACAGTAACTCTAAAGACTTGGAAGGGTCCACTTAAAGTTCCCAAAAGAAAGCTACCAGTCCTCCCTTCAATTGTGTGGGTGTGCTTAGACAGCCACAAAATCTTTGCTGCTTTATAGAAAACCAAATATTTATGCATGCTTATTTACATGCTTATACCTTCAGCTGAATAAAGATGAACATTTTCTTATTTGTCGGTGCTTTCCCTGAACAGTTCCCGAACAGTTAATTATCAATTCACGAAGAAAGGAGAGCTCTGGACTCCCATGCTGTTGCAGTTAATATGGTAGTAAAGTAAAATACATGTGTTTTAGGTTATATGCTGTACAGGCTTACAGTGATGATCCTGGTAAGCAGCAAACCTGAACCCCTATATGTGTATTTACATTCTGCTGTAGGCCCACAAAGGGGAACAGCATAGTATTTCTTCAGGAAGGTGGCTCGACGGTCCAGGAGCGAATAATGTTGCAGATGTTTGCCTGTTCCATCTCACAGGCACGCACGTTCCCCGTGCAATCCTTGTGCTACCTGCTGCCTGCCACACCTTTGACCTGGAATGGCCACTTCTGACACCTGCTCAGATATGGTCAGTCCCAAGGTCTGTTTAGGTACAGCCACACTTGGTGGAAGGTGGCTGAATGACAGAGGATAACTACTGCTGGGAGCCAGGCAGAGTCCTGTCTCTCTCAGGTAGTTCCTTCCCTGCAAGCTTATCTCACTGTTGTGCGCTATGAGGTGGTAGCAGTGGTCTAAATCTGAGTGCTGCTGGTTTGATTCAGGTTTTGGTTTTGGTTTTTTTTTTTTGAAGCTGGTGAAGTTTTTTGTCACCTTCTTACGAGGTCTTCTGCAGCTGGATCTGTGCTGACAAGTACTTATGAAAGCTTTTTGAAAGCAATGGGACAGAAAGCTCTCGATTCTGTGCCAGAAAGCCTGACGCAGGCTGGATTTAAATAATCATGGGGTAACACTCAGTCCTTTAAGCCACATGGTATTTTATTTATTAAAGCAGCTTTTTTTCCTCTGGAGAGCAGAATGAAGGTAACTAGACTTGATTATACTCTGCCCTTTGGCTCAACCAGCTCTGACTTCCCTCTGCCTGCCTCCACCAGCTGTTCCTTGATGCTCTCACGTAAGAGGCAGCAGGTACTAACTGGCCAACATGCTGCTGCAAAACAACATATAGCTGTTGTGTTCCATTTATTCTGCACATACTAATTTGGGATCTCCCTCCTTTGGAGATTGCTGTATTTTGTTTTAGTGAGAATTTTACCAAAATGTTACTACTTTGGAAACTTCTGTCTGTTTCTTTATTGCTCAAATGTAGTGAAATTGGCTGATTAGGCCAAAAGTAATCAGAGGAGATGGGTGGGTAGACAACAGACGTGGTGTATTTGCACAATCCTTTTGGTTTTTTTGTGGAGACCAGACAAATAAAATCATTCTGCTTGTATTTTTTGCATCAGCTGTTCAAATTCCATTTGTGAATTAGTATGCATGAGAAATGCACTGCTTAATCTGTCTGTCTGGCGTAGGCTAGGAGCATGTGTTTAAACCATCAAGCCTCCAAAACCCCCCATAACACTTCAAGCTATACACTATTTTCTGATAGCTGAAAACCGTTCCTCATTTTAAAAAAGCAATAATGGAGTTGCAGATGAAAAATAGTAACTTTTAAAGGGCTTGAGCCCAATACTTAACCTACTTTGAATACCGCTTTAAAATTTTTGAGCAGCAGTGTCACAAGTCCAATAATACAACGAAAACATCTGCCATGCAGATGAAAAATAGTAACTTTTAAAGGGCTTGAGCCCAATACTTAACCTACTTTGAATACCGCTTTAAAATTTTTGAGCAGCAGTGTCACAAGTCCAATAATACAACAAAAACATCTGCCAAGCTGCACTTGCAGGTTAATTCCAAATTCTGTGAAATAGGATGAAACATGGTAGCATGCGTAGTTTCAGTGGCTGCAGTAACATTCTGTGAATCTGAGTGTTTACTGAATTGAATGATGACACCTGCTAGCCTGAAAGTTTTCAGGTAACACAACTTCTCAGATCAGGCGCTTTTGTCTTTTTTGTCTTTTTTGTCTTTCTGAAATTTCAATGTCTTTTTAAGTGGCTGGATTTGGAATCTTAAATAACATTGGGTTCTAAGATCAAATTGCCTAGTAACCTTTTGTATTCTTCCCAGTGTGTCTGTGTGGTTTATGTATATGTGCTGAAATTTCAATGTCTTTTTAAGTGGCTGGATTTGGAATCTTAAATAACATTGGGTTCTAAGATCAAATTGCCTAGTAACCTTTTGTATTCTTCCCAGTGTGTCTGTGTGGTTTATGTATATGTGTATATTCATGCGTATGAATTCACTGCTCTGAAGAGAAAATAGGTTCTTTGTTTCGTGTTGTGTGCAGAAGACTAGTGAGCTGTATTTTCCATTGCAGCCTTTGCTGCTTTTCATGATATGACAGTATAAGTTCGATGTGAATTAACTCTTCTTTTTAATTTTTTCCCAATTCTGCCACTCATTAGTGTGATGATAAGCTAGCTGATCTATCTCAGATACTTCCAAACATGTGGCCAGGTCACTGTGTTGAGTCTGATGATTTCACCAAAGAATATCCCAGGAATCCCGGTTCAGTCATTTATCTCCTTTCACTCATTGTGCCAAGTGCAGCTGATTGTTTGAGCCGTACTCCTGGAGAACTTACCTGTGAAGTATCATTCTAGTATCTGGTGTTTTACCAGGCCAATTCCTTTTCTCCTTTGACCCTGAAGATCTGTTAACCTTTGCAACTAATGTTCCTCCCTATTCTTTCTTTGACAGAAAGTGTCCCTGTGGGGAAACTCAGGGCGCATGGAAATAACAGCTTCCAAGTTCGTGGACATACAGCGGGCCATCCAGCCAGATTGGTTCCAGTGCATCTCTGATGGAGACACCATTTCTGGGGAAGTTGATAGAAAAAGGGCCAAGAAGTCTGTGGATAGGTCTCTTTCCTTTCTGGATGAATGCCTTCGGCTGCTAGAAAAATCACCGGTAAGGCCCCCCAAATATTGGGGCAATAGTACCACAGCTGCCTTTTGGTCTGTGCTGCATCCTGGGCCTGTTGCAGGTTATGATTTAGTAGGAAGTCATGTCACGCATATGTATCAGAGAATACCCAGGTGCCAGTCCTGGATGAGGTATAACCACTAGCCAAGGGGGTTTTCCTTCTCCCACTCTCTTTTAATAACTTGCCTCCTGCACCAGGATACCCATCTGCTAGTTGAGGAAGACTACCTTTTTTAAATTTTTTTTCTGCTTTTGGACCGTAGTGTATTTCTTTCACTTCATGCTATGTATGAGGGCTGCTCTGAAAGTAACGCCTCCATTTTATTATGTTGGCTGACGATGTCAGAGGTGGATGTTGGTGGTGTGGCAGTAGAGTTGAACCTTCCCACCAATATTCCGTTAAATTTTGTTGCCGTGTGACAGACGGCAGCAGAGGGGCAGTCTGACAACAATGGCCTCTGACATGGCAGTGCGTGTGAAGCAAAGGTGTGTAACTGAATTCCTCTATGTGGAAAAAACTGCACCCACAGACATTCATTGATGCTGCTGAATGTTTATAGAGACCAAGCCGTGGGTGTCGGCACAGTGAGGGGGTGGGTGGCGTGTGTCAGCAATGGTGACAGTGACAGTGGGTGGTTCTGGTCCAGATTTTTAAATGAGCACAGCAGGCAGGGTCTTGTTCATTGCTGGTGAAAATGCACAGCCCGTGTTGTGGTGACTGTGTCGAAAAAGAGTGTTTCGTAGCTGAGAATTCACTCTGTCAAATAGTGTTACTGTGCTCTACGTGTCTGTTGGAGTTTCCATGGAAATAAATAGGAGGCGTTACTTTTGGAGTGACCTCTGTATGTGGACAAAGTAGGATCTTCTCATTCAGGTTGTGAAAACCCATCTTTTTTGCTCTGAAGTCCCCTCAGTTCCAAGTGAAGAATTTGCTGGTGCTATTCTTCCAGCAGCTTTGAAATTTCCCCCCATTTTGGAGAAAGGGGATATACTCTCTGAGTCTGTGATATGAAGAGAACTGCATGACAGGAGCTGATACTGGTATCCCCTGAAAGGCAACTCGTTATGAGATCCGGTGTCTACAGCCAAGATAATGGCACATGCTTTGTATTCCACGCTGACACATGTTGTGCTGAGGGGCTGTCTATAAAAACCCCCATACAAAGATGATCTGTGTTTATTGCCTTTGATAGAGGGGTGGGAAGAATGGCACCAAAATTCCAGGTGAGTTAGTGTCAAGATAAGGTCTCTCCTAATCCCATTTCTACCTTATGCTTGGACTTCACAGTGTTGTGTGGGGAACACAGGATGAAACACTGGCTCTGGCAAGTTCCTGGGAATAGGGGGTTTAAATAGCAGGCACTGGAGTCTGGGCTGTGAGATGTCTGTGTGTCTTTGACAGAGCATGCTCTAACACTTGTAGCTTTCTCCTGGGCCAGGAACTACAAGGAAGTGTAATGTTTGGGGCAATTGAAGGTGGAGATATCTTGGAAGAAAGGCTCAGATCAGCCAGGGAGACTGCCAAGCGGCCTGTGGGTGGCTTTCTACTAGATGGCTTCCAGGGATGTGCCATGACCAAGGAGACCAAGTTGAAACTCATAGCTTCTGTCACAGCAGAGCTGCCAGAGGATAAACCAAGGTAAGTTGTGCAGGCAACATCCCAAGAAGTCCATCTGTCCTATTATGAGGAGTGTCTACAGACTGCTGTGCAGTATACAGCAGGAAATAATCACTGTATCACACAGCTCTGTCTGCGTGCCAGGCTGCATAAATTCTACCACTGTCAGGCTGCAGTCTTCAACCGTTGTTACAATTTGTAGCTGCAACTGGCACCAAGCTGTGCTCATGCTGTGGTTTGAGTATTCCCAACATTTGGAGAATAAGCAAGATTTTAGTTCAAGTCATCTTTACTTTTTTTTTTTTCTTAGAAAGAATTACCAGTAGGATATGTCTGGGCTTCTTGCATTTGGCTTCTGAGGCCATAGTTTACTTGAAGTTCAGCTTGAACAAGAATATTATTATCAACCTATTTTACAGAGACTTATTCTCAGAAAAACTTTAGTGTATCTGGTTTTCTCTGGCCTGAACTGGAGGAGAGCAGAGAGGGGTGCTGACAGAACCATCCAATGCTTACGCTATCTTACGGCAGCCAGCTTTGACCTAGTACCTGTGGCAGTGAGCCTGTAAACTACTCGAGTTGGTACAGCCTGGACCAAAAGAGTTATAATCCCTGCTCAAACTGGTGTAGTGTGGGGATCGTTGTGTATTCTGAGTTGTTAGTTATGTCCATCAAATCCATGCTAGAGACTGGAATGGCAGCATTCTTGACTCTAATAAATGACTAACAGTAACTAAAGACTTTCAGAAAATGTGTGCTGCTATTTCCTAGTGGTTCAGAAGTGGAGGAGTTTCTTAACATTGGGTTGAGTTTGCTGGCATTTGCATGGGTTGCTCTTAGAAGAGCAGCTGCCACAGAAGTAGGATGAGTGCTTTTTTCATCGTTTCCTGAAATGAGTGACTTGGGCCCCATTGTCCTGTAGCTGTGCTGCCCTCTGATAGCTGAGCATTTGTTTGACCTAGTGGTGTTCAAAAGGAAATTAAATGCAAAAGCATGTGTCTGGTGTTGCAGCTTGTTCATGCGTAGCAGTGCCTGGAGTTTGAATTTTCCTGACAATTGGGAGGCTTGCTGTGTTGTTGCCATCCTGTTTGGTTGAACTACTTGAAAGTTCCCCTGGGAGCATTAGAGTTCAATCTGCTCAGCTAACCTTAGTGGCTGCCAATGCACCTGCCTCATATATCAAATAGTTTGCTTGTCTGGTTGAGACAAGTGTTTTTGACCTCTTTGTAGGAAGAAAGCTGGTTACCCCTAGGGGAGGACTTGTAAGTACCTCAAGTGAATTTCAAGACAATCCTGCTTTCCTGAATCACCCTTGCCATTCTGTCCGGAGAAGTTGTTTTGCAGCTGTGTTCTACCACAATATGAAATTCTCTAGAAGACAAACACTTTTTGTGCTTCACCCAAGAAGCAATTGCTTTTTGTGTGATGGCGAAATGATCTTATGAATGTACTTGTTAGAGTCCTTTCATGTACCTAAAGATGATGAAGTCTCAAGGTAAAATTTATTTTCCTTTTCAGTAGCATCAGAACCGTTGCAAGAACAAATGTTTGTACTTGCCTGTGCAAAGATAAGTTTTAGCAAGAGCTTTGATCAAATGTGCAGAGCTACTGTTTAAACTATTGAGTATAATTTTCTCCCTGCCATGAGAGCCCAAAACATAAGACACTCATGCTAAAAACTTCTCCCATCCTTATTCTGTGCTCATCAGTTTAATTGGAGTACTTAGAAAAGTGACTAAAAATGGCACCTTGTGACTTCATTTATCAGCCCCTGTATTTTCCTAATTACCTGTTTAGATCATTGCCCTGTATTAGCTTCTACTGCTGTCAGCCCATCCATGCACCTGCCAGAGAGCAGTCACTGCTCTGTTCTCTTCTGCTTCCCCCACCCTCAGGGAAGCTGCCAGCTAAATTTGACTAACAGCAGGGTCTCTATTACCATTGATGGCAATCCAGCTGGGCTTTTCCTGGCTCTTAATGCCATGTCCCAGGGGATGTTACAGCCCAGGGTTTTGGGTGAATTGTTTCAGCAGGTAGCGTGTAAAGAAGGGGGAAGAATAAAGCAAGGAACTTCTCTTTCCAGTAACATTTCTCATTAGTGCGTTCTCCTCCAGGCAGTTCCCCAAGTGCTATCTGATGTGTCTGTCACCTGAGGGATTTGTGTCTTTGACCATCCATTTCTGCTGTCTCTGCTGCTCTTGATCAAGTCTTTTAGAATGTCTGCTGAACAGTTACTAAAAGGGTTCATGTGTCTGGAAATTGCTAGTTCCCAGGGGCACAAACATGACTAAGGAGGATGTCTGTTTTACGGCATAGATGGTAGGTGGATTTAGACTCTATGTGTAATTAAGTATGTGCGAAAGAAACCAAATCACTTCAAACTTAATGAACAGAATGAAGTTTTTCCACCTGTAAAGGAGGGATTATTGCTGTCTTCCAAATGGCGTATAAATAAAAGCTTGCCATGTACTGGGTATGTTGGAGGTGGAAAAATGGAAGCAGACAGGATTCTGTGTGATGACTGTTGTACACGCTTGCCTTCTGGTTAGAAGTCGCAGGAATAAGCTACCTGTGCTCCACATGTGTCTTTTCCTTCAGGTACCTGCTTGCTTCTGCTCACAATATTCTAGATTTGTCTTCCTGTGTGTCCCTTACAGAATCATCCATGGTGTAGGCAAACCAGATGAAGTGCTTGAGTGCGTTGATAGGGGAGTGGACATTTTTGAGAGCTTCTTTCCCTTCCAAGCGACAGAGCGAGGCTGTGCCTTGGTTTTCAGTTATGACTACCATTCAGATCCTGAAACAGCAGGTAGGCTTTTTGATGATCATTATAATTTTTTTCTGTATCAGCTAGTATTGTGGCAAGCATAATTCATGCTTTGGAGGAATCTGTATTTGAGCTTTTTGTTCCTGATATAAGTGCAATAGCTTAAAAACTTAAAAAACTGGGATCCCACTGTCAAGTGTTGCTTTTGAAGGTTGGGTATTTTGGTGTGAAACCTGTTGAGGTGAACTTGAGGCCTCAGCCTGGGATCTGAATGTCTGATTAGCTGAAATATGCTCAAGTATTTCTTTAACACTGAATAGAGGGGTCTTTGTTTGACATCATTGGCAATTTTTCTGTTATTATTAGCAGAGAAGGCTAGACCTGTTAAGTGGAGATCTAAGATACCTGATCTCTAGAATTACTGAATATGTATCTGTTCTAATAATATTTTTTTTTAAGTTCCTTCTTTTTTCTAGCTGACAAAAGTTAGGGATCTCATTTCTTGGAGTAGCTTTTTTCTCTGTCCTTGCATTCATCAGTTCATATCAAAACAAAAAGGAGATGTTCGTAACTCATTACCTCATTTACTGTCTGAGGTGGGAGCATGTGTGTCACCCATTAAGGCGTCTATCAAACATATTTCAAGCTGCTGTTTTGTTTTGGCCTATTAAATATTTTTAATACAGAAGAACATTTTACATTTTTTTCTCCTGGCTTTTCATGCCTTGATAATTCAAAATCAGCTGAATAGAACAGAACATCTTATTTCTTTGTGCTTGGTGTGTGTTTGGGTTTTTGGGTTTTTTTTAACCCTTCTCTTTACCTTGTCTCTTCTTTACCTTGTTTCACCTTAAATAAGGTTCTGGGTAAGGACAAGCTCTTTTTTCTGTGTCTGAATGTTTAACACTCAGAACACATGAACTGTGCCAATGGTAATATCAATGTTTCCAGCTACATCTCGTGCTGAAGAACAAACCTACAGAATTATGGGGTGATTTTTTTTTAGGATAGACTGATGAAAAGGTAGATGTGGAATCTGCATCTTCTGCATTACTGCTACCAGCCTCTTTTGATTCCAATTTTTTAAGAAACCCAAACATCTAAATCTCAGAGCCTGATGACAGCATGGAAAGTAGAATGATTGAAGGCAGATGAGCTGCAAACAAAACCGCAATGAAATCAATTTGTTCAGGCGATTGCATTCTATTCAGCATGCAGTTCCGACTCGAAATATTTTTGACTTTATTAAGAATTCAGGTCAGTAGTGCAGCAAAAAGTTATACTGTTGTTTCAAGTCTAACTCTTCATTAGATTTAGTAGGTAAGTTTTCACTTGTCTCTTGCTGTTTTAATCTAAAATGTTATTTGTGTTAACTTACGACAATTAAAGAAAAATTGTTGCTTACTGTAGGAAAGAGGTGGAAACTTTTAGCAATAGTTTTCATCTGGAAAGAGAGTAGCAGAAATGCATACTGTAAGGTTGCTACCCTTCCTCTGCCCTCACTGTCTGTTCATAAAAGGCTGTTGTCTTTTTATTTAAAACAGTTTTAAATCAAAATGGGGTCCAGGACCTGGAGAAGAATGGTGCTGAAGAAGACCAGGATGAAATCTCCAAAGCTGACCCAGAAATGACACCATTTGAGATATTTCTGAAGAACAAAAGGTACGTGAGTTTGTGAGGAGGGTACCTGCAACTGTATTACGGAATATGATGCTTTTGTCCTCTGTATTTGATGGCATGTGATCAGTAGCTGGATGGGGGACTTCATAAAACATTAAGGTGTTGAAGACAGTACTTCTGAACATTGAATGGAGAGTATTGGATAAGCGTTCCAGCTTGTTACCAGGCAACGCCGTGTAACTGAGAGCACTGTCTTTTGCCTGCCTTAAAGTCAAGGATTTTCTTATCATTTATCCAGCAGACATACTGTGGTCATAACTGTGTTCCAGCTGAAAGGCGATATGTTCACAAAGGTTATCTCATGATCATTTTGGTCTTTCTCGTCTAACTTGGGTCATCTTGAGAGGCCAAATTTTATGTAAACCACTTTCTGACTCAATTTGGGCAGCTCAGTTTGAGCAATTCTGGAATTTCTGGATACTTCACAAAGACTTTGGCCAGTGTTACCACCTGTCCTTCCTCCTCTTTTCCACAGCTACCTCTAGGCCATCTGAGTAGATGACTGTTGCTTTTGCTGAATTCTCGCCACAGAGAGAATGATGCATCTACAGTAAAGGGGGGAATACTGTTTTGTGAACAGTGGAATCAGTAAAGCCTTGCTTCTGATAGCTTCCTCCTTCACAGACTGTGATAGCTAGTGAGACGTCTTGCACGGCAGATTTTCTGTCAGGGAAGGCACAGTTAAGGCCTTTCTCTGCTGGTAGCTGTGATGTGGTCAAAGTTATCCTCTGACTTAGAAGCATGGCCTTTTGGCTCTGTAGTGTCTTCTGGCATGATATTTGAAGCACTTTATGCCAGTGGTGCTGGTCTTAGCTGTCAATGCGTCTTACTGCAGCTGGATTCAAGCCAGCAAGATTTCAAGGCTCAGGTCCCTGCAAAAGGCTGTTTAGTAACTGGATACTCTTTATTGCCTGAATGGATCTTCTTACCTTTGATGTTATCCAACATTGCTTCCTCCTTAGATACCAGGATGATTTTGGTCCTTTGCTGGAAGGATGCACCTGTTACTGTTGTCAGAGGCATACTCGCGCCTATGTCCATCACCTCCTCGTGACCAATGAGCTGTTGGCTGGTGTCCTGCTCATGATGCACAACTTCCAGCACTACTTCAGTTTCTTCAGTGCCATACGGGATGCCTTAAGAGACAATAAACTAGATCAGCTGAAAAACCTTGTCTTTAGGCAGGCACTTCAAGGACCAGCAAATGCAAAGGCAGGCCAGTGAGTTCGGAGAGGACAGAAGAGGTTGAAGGCTGCCTCCTCATCCAGTGGGATGGTGTAGGGTGAACTGCCAGCGGGATCACTTGGACCTATTAGCAGTAAAATGCCTGCCTTCCTGGAGGGAACTGAAGGAGACATTTGAAGAAGATCTCACTTCCTGGTGGGGAAGGAAGATCTTATTCAAACGTCCCTTTCAGTTAATTGGCTTGATAAATTCTTTGGGTGTGGAAGAGCTTGAACAGTTCACAAGACCAGTATGAATAGCTTTGTTTTCAGTTACTCACTGTTGGTTTTCCATGTGGAAGGACAGAATTATTGAAGAAGCAGCAGAACATATACTTAAAATGTTTGGGACTCTCATTCCCTACCCAGTGGATATTACAGGTAATTATTTTTCTAGAAAATCTTAGTGGCATGGTTTTCCCATCATACAGCTTCTTGATGAGAGATTCCACATCAGTGTAATACGCTGTTCCTTGTGGCCATTGCCAGCATCTGTGGCCCTGAAAAGAACCGACTGGAAGTGCTGCTGCGTTCAGTGGCACAAGGGTGCTGTATTTGTACTTCTCCCTCAGCCTGCCTGCAGTGCAGAATGTTTTCTCTGGGCCAGGAGGAGACCCTCCACCTCAGCCTGGCCTTGAAAACCTCTGCCTCAGGAGTCCCAGTCTGTGACATTAGAGGCCGAAAGATGAGAAGGTATTTAGTCCACGTCCTGCTGTAGAGGGTTTTTTTGACTCTGTACCCTTTCACCTTTATGGAGTCAGATTTCACTCCTGCTCTAGCATGTGGATGTTAATGAAGGTACCATTCTTTCCAGCTGTCCTAGCACTGGTCAAATAGCAGGTTACAAAAATGTCAGTGTGAGATAGACTTGTTCAAGAGATGGATCATAGGAAAAGCCATTTAGAAAAGATTCTTGTGGCTCCTTGTTTTAAAGTATGACTTAGTTATGTCACATTCCTTTTACTAATTTTTTTTTTTTTGGTGCCACTTACTTTGTAATCCTGGATATATTCATTTTATGTTACAAAACAACAATAAAAAGAAAAAAATATTATTCATTACACTGCCTCCTGAATGTGTGACAGAGGTGGTGTACCTGAGAGCTTGAGTGCGGTGCCCAAGAAGATGTCTCCAGGAAACTTGACCTAGCAGCCTGATGGAGGACAGTGACTCATCTGGAAGTAGGATTCTGTCACAGAGAAGGAGTCCAAATAATTTGCTTCAAAAGAAGGCCATAATAGACCTGGAAGTGTTAAAGACACCCACCTGTCCCTCTCCCGTAAAAACTGTACTACCTGAATTAAACTTTAAAAAAATACTACAGTGAAAATTCCTGGCCTTAAAGCAATTAAGGATTAATCTGCAGTTTGCTCTTCACTATTTCTTTAATGTTTTAAGATTGTAATATCTCAAATCAGAATGGCTTTACCATAGAGTATAGGGAGCTTTTAGCTTCCCTGTCAGCATTGTCTGTGCATTCCTGTCTTCTTGGGCAGCTGTGCAATGACGTCAGAGTCTTGTCCACCATTCCAGCCTTATCCACTGCATCGCACTAACTACATTTCTGTTCCACGAGGTCCTAAAGAAGACTGCGAAGACTGCTTTGCTATTGTATTTAAACAGAGATTATAGGGAATAATTTATCCACGGAAACTACGTAAAATACGGGACTAATGTCCTCACTCCAAGAAGTACCTTATGATTGTTAATGTTGATGCAGCACTGGGAAACTTGGAGATGGTGTCCTGGGAGTACAGTGTGAGGTAGAAGGTCTACCTATCCTAAAGGACAAGGAATTCTAATGAAACAACGTTTTGTGCTTCTTTCAAGAGGAATGCAGGATACGATGGTAGTGTTGGGACCTTGCAATGCTTTGTTCTGCAGTATCTGTTTCTACAATGTTGCGAGTGTCAGCACAAAACCTTATGACAGGGGACATTGATGAGTTTAATACTAGCTATGAGTTTGGTTACTCACAACCGCCAAAATGCATGAGCCAACCCAGTGCTCAGGCACCAAGATGCTTGTGTCCAAGAGGTCCTTCAGATGCTCTGGGAAGACATGGAGGATGAGGGATGCTAACTGTTTTGTCCTCCTCACATTGCCTGCATTCTTAAGTTGGTAGCCGTATTGCTGGTTTGGGAAGTGCCATTTTGTACCCTTTGGAAGCTAGCTGTGATCATTCTCACCATCGTGCCCCACCTCCGTGAACTGTTAGGACTTACTCATTTTTGTCTCCTAACGTGTCTCCTGAGAAGCTGCACGTAGCTCTACTGGGGTCTCAGTGACCTGCTAAGTGAAGTTCCGATAACGTGCCGTTCTATTTCTTCCTTCTGTCCATGCTGCTGTGTCCCTGTTCATTCTCCAGTCACTCCAATCAGGTTTTCCTGTTACGGTTCTCTGCTTGGCCTGTATTGTGTGTGCATGTGCGTACCTGAGCAGCACAAAGTGAACGATTTCCTATTGGGCAAAATTTGGTCAGCCACCTTTACTCATTGTGTAATAAACACAGTAATGAACTGCACTAACCCTGAAACAGCCTTAATGTGTTGTATTTTCACAAGTTTTTAATCTGTCAGTCCTCATCAAGCAACATTTTTCATGCTAACTTAGAGAGTTTTTTATTTTATTTTCCAACCAGAGATCTAATTTCTTTCAAAAACAGAGTACTTGCCCTAAGATGGGGAAGAAAACTACTTGAAGAAAACTAAACTTTTCATGGAGAAGTGAAAATTGAAATGAGTAAGGATGTGCTAAACTAACTTTGCTTAGCACAGAAGATCACCATTCATCCCCAGATGGCAGAATACAAAAGAGATGGTGTGTTACAAGAACATTAGACCCTTGAACATCTTTAGCAACTTTTAGTGTTACCTTGTCCTTGATAAAGAAAAATCTTTCGTGCTCTTCTCTTTCTGATGAGAATAACTGGCAGGACCACATGTTAAATGCTGTCCTGTGCCTTTCTGACCACTTCATGAGTACTCCGCTCAGGCACTTACTCCTTTCAGAGCTATTTTAATATTGCAGGCTCTTTGGCATTTTCAAAGGTATGCTTTGAAATGTGTTTAGGAAAACAAAAAAATTGGTTTATCACAGAAAATGTTTTCTCCTTCCCTTCAGGTATGTAATTTCTTCTCCCACACACTCACCTACCACATCCATCCTCTAAATTACTAGGCACACTGTCCATGATGGGTTGCATCAATCCTTGTCTCGCAGTTTCTAGGTCGTCTGCTTTTCTGTGACTCTGCAGGATTGCAGGAGCTGCCCAAGACTGGAAGTATTCCATCAAGGTGTTAGATCTATTTCTATATTTCTTCAGTCCAGAGGGCTTTTAGACAATGGGGGTTTTATGCATAGAAAAATCAGTACCAGGCATGTTTCAGAGGAGCTTTTAAGCATCGGAAAGCTATTTTTTTTCTTCCTGAACTGTGTTGATTTTTGATTCATAACCTGAGTTGGCAGGCAAAGGGCCCCAATAAGCCTTTCTCCCAGTCATGTCAAGGAGGTTTCCTCTGTGATAGGGAAGGCATACTCAAAACAGATGATGGTGCAGGACCTGGTTCCATTCCAGCACTCCGTGTGTGACGCTCTCTGCTCTCCAGCACACTGCCTTTTTGAGGTACTGGACACGTATTGCAGAGTGTGACATGAAGGAGGCTTAGTAGCAATGCTTTGTGCTCGTTGCTCCCTCCTTCCACAGGAGAATGGCTGTTTTACCTTTTGAAGAGGTGATCATGGGAGGTATTGAGGTGGTGTAACCAACATTGTGGAGGAAGTCAGCAGAGGCTACAGATGTGTCCTGTGCTTTTTATACTGCCCTTCCCAGACTGGAATGGGGCCGTCCACAATGTAGCGTAGAGGAATGCATACAGTATTCTTCAGCAAACAGCTGAGGAAACCAACCCTGAGGAAAGCCAGATGCTTTCCTCAAGCAAAGCTGAGTGAACTGGGATGGGAGAGAACACAGAGACTGGCAGGCAGCCGAAACCTCCAAAGAGATGCAGCATCTTCAAGGAAGGGAGCAGGAGCATCTGGGAGGAAGAAGCCTAGGCAAACAGGGTGATTAGGATTTGGCAAGGCCAGCGAAGAAGGGAGCTGTGCGGTATGTCCACGTGTAGCATCGCCAGCACCAAGCTGCAGAAGACACTGGCACGTGCCTGTTTACATCCTTTGTTTTGCACATATCTTGAGAAGAAAGAAGCATTCTGTTGTTTGGGAAGTTTAGCAGTGGCTGCTATACTGCTCACAAAGGCAAAGGCTACAAAGTAGTGCTGGTGGCCTTCAGGCCTGAGGCTGGGGGGTGACTGAGGGATGGACTCACCCTTGACACCTGGCTCCCCTGTTTCCCGCAGCCGGTGCCATCGCAAATATTCAAGGGAGTCCTGCAGCATTAATGATCCACCCATCCCCCCCGGCTGTATCCCTCACAGACAGACAGAAATGCTGCCTCTCAGCTGAGGCGTAGCGAGGCTGCCTGCATCACAGCCCTTCCGCCATAGCACAGGGTGGCAGAAAGATGTGTGAAGTCCCATAGTAAGTGTGCTTCTGCCCAGCAAAAAGTAGCCTTTATTTGTGCTGTTCAATTGGCTATGCTCACAGCTGCAGGGTAAAACTTATTAAAACTGACAAGAGTCCCCAGGGCAGGGAACCAGAAAGGTCTTCCACACATCGCCAAACATACAGCAGTCTGGTGCTTGCCTTGCTGAGATATTTAAATCATTATACTGAAATTAATTTTTAATTATGTTCATTTTCTTCTTTGACTCTAGGGGTTTTTTCTTTTCTTTGCCTCACATTTTCAGAGGCTCTCAGGGGCGAGATGAGACCAGTGTCATGCAGATTCACCTATGTGTGGCCAGAATCGTGAAGGAGGCTCAGGAGTATTCCTCGCCTGGGCCTGGGAGAAAGAGCATCCTTGTTAGGGAAAGGTGCACTTGACATCAGAGGTGATGGGCTCCCGATCTGGTGCTCGAGGCCATATGAAACCAAGGAAGGGTGGCGTAAGTGATGCCAGGAAAACAGAACAAGAAAGGTCACTGCTCTGTCTTGAGTTGAGATTAACTATTTGGAGAGTAACAGAGCACAGCTGAATCAGTGGCATTTGAGACTGAAAGGCAGGATCAGTCTTGGATATATCTTCTACCTCCTGTTCAATGTAGTTCATCAAGATGGGTGTAGCAGCTGATGCTGAGTTTGAGGAAGTACTGTTTCGAATCCATCCCGCTTTGAGTTGCCTGCAGCCTTGTAAGCCTTCCTTTGCTCCTGAGGCAGCGAGTCAGATGGTAACATACCACAAGGAGATGACAACTATCTTAATTCATTATTACCATTAGATAAGGAGAAGTTCACTTTGATGGTTCACTCAAAGGCCGATTCAGATTGGAGTACTTGCATTTGTCTGAGGAAGAACCGATGTGCATGTTCCCTTTGCAAAATGAGACACCTCACAGCCAGGAGCATTTGCAGGCTGAAGGCCTGTCATCACTTCATGAGAAAACCATCACACACTTGGCTAATCAGATTGGTACCAGTGTCCTCTGGGTGTCCGCAATTCCTATTTGTACTTTTCTGAGCACCACCGTATCAGCAGCCTGCAGCTTGTTGATCCTTCCTCAAAATGCTGGCATTGATTAGACGTTCTTCAAAAACCATCATGTCAGTGACAGTGACTAGACAGGCCTTTGCTTTGCAATAAGCTTAAGCTGAGCTCTGTCTTGTGCAAGACTGCCCCTTCCAGAGGAGCTGCTACCTTCAGCAGGTTGTGCTGACCCCAGCTGTGGACAGAGGACCAGCCTGGGGAAGCAGGTCCCCAGGTCACTCCACTCGCCCTCAGGAAGGCTGCAATATGGAAGACTCCAGGTATACTCATCCCCACGGGGGAGCTGCTCGTGTGTAGCCCCACTGCGGGATCCTGCTGGGCTCAGCTGAGTAACTGGCCTGCCCACTCCCTAAGGCGTCTAGAGAGGATTACCTGGGGAAGCAAGGGTTTCTGCAAGCGTTTGCTTTGAACTTGTAGTTTAGCAAATAGTCTTGCTGCAGCTGGGATTGTTAAGAAAACAACTGCTGCAAGACAGCTACAGCAAGATGCACTGTAGCAAGTTATCTGAGCAGCGTTACCTGCAGCGCAGTGGGGCTGTGCCAGGCGGTGAAACCCACCTCCTCCATTGTTTCCTTGCCTTCCCAGCACGCAGCTTTCCCTCATGGAAGATTGTTTTATCTTCCATCCCATGGGCTTTTGTGATCTCCTGCTTCAAGACTGCTGTGTGAACTGGTGCCTGTCATGCCTGCTCATGCCTCTGATAGGGAAGAGTGTTTTATGGTTTCTTCTCTGTTTACATTTTACAATGTAAACTCATCATGAGTACATCTGATTTTAGCACTGGATGGCTTCAGTTTGGTGCCCAGTACCATTTAATATCTTAGTAACTTGGGTAAGCCATGTTTTTGCAGTAGACCTGAAGTTCAAATTGTGGCCCTTGAGAACACAGCCGAGAGCCATGGGACACACGTGGGGCTCTGATCTGTGGTGGACATCTCTTGCACTTGCACACAAGTAAGCCACAGAAATAGTTATAATAACCTCCGTATAGCAGCCTAAATAGAAATTTTTTATGGTCTCTGAAGGTGTGGCAGTGAGCTATGGAGGTGCTCTCTGCTTGCTTCTGCCTGCTGTGCTCGTAGGAGTGAGTGACTGAGAGCTGCTTGGGGCGGGTTGTCTTTTCTTGCCTTGTTTCCAGGCAATCAGTACTCACCTTCAATGCTTTCTACCATCATGGCTACCACACAGCAGCCTGAGGAGAGCTTGCAGATTGAGAAGCACCATGGAGAGCAGATTGCTGCCTGGCTAGCTGTCCTTTCCAGCCCAGAGTCAGGCTCTTTACACTTAGTCTGAAAAACCTCTTACTCTGAAGTATGAATTCATAATCCATTTTATTTATGCATTTTATGTTCTTAAAAAAAAAGCACCTCATTTTTTTTTTGCCTCCATCATTAGGGTCTCCCTGTGTTCCTCCAGGGAGGGCACTGGGAGGTGCAAACACACACACACCTGGGTGGGCTTTGCTGTTTAGGAGCCCCCAAAGAGCAATATCACAGGCAGGAGCAGCAAACCTGGTGCGTGCAATGTGTGGCGCACCTACCACAGATACACCCCTGGGGAGTCTGAGTTAGTTATGTATGGAGGAGATCAGGGTCTCTGTGGCTTTTTCTGAGTGCAGTTCTGTGCGCCTGCTTCACCTGAGTGAGCATAACTCACTGCGGAGCTGCCGAGCCGTAGGGGTACGCGGGCCCAGCAGCTCATTGATCTGCGCTCCTGCAGCTCAGACACAGCCTATGGCTCTGCGAGGTGGGACATGTCTGCCTGGAGAAACGGAGGAGATGGGATAAACGGTGGTTTTCAGTCCATTTCTCAGGCGTGCTGTAATTGTGTCTAGACATGCTTGAATGGCTGCCTTGTACCTTGCAGGGGGAGAGCTGCTGTTCCCAGTGGGTTTTTGCCAGCTCTCCTTCATCTCCAAAGGGTCTTGACTCAGCTACAGAAGGGATGCTTCCTCTGTATTCTGTCTGCTGGCTCAGTCACAAATGGCATCCAGCATAGGAGACCTTAGGTATCCCAATTCTGCTGCCTGGTGGAGCAGAGCGAAGGTGATTACAGGCTGCAGAACCCCCTGCTGCTCCCGCACATCTGCCCAGCCACAGTGTCAGAGCAAGTCTCCTGACAGCGGGAGTTATTTACAGCCTGTGGCGGACTCCAAGC
>NW_010421574.1:4334-16822 GCF_000710305.1 Buceros rhinoceros silvestris | reverse complement strand
CTCTGCTGGAGAGGAGCTTTCTGCATTCTCCAAAGGCTCTTCTAATGTGAGTATCAGCATGCAAACGAAACCCTGTGCAACACTTGTGGTTCTTCCTCAGAACACAGCCAAGGCTCACTTCTCCTCTTTGAGCCAGGGCAAAAAACCAAGCAGATGAAAATGCTGTAGAAAATGAAGGTTAGGAGGAGGCATTTCAGCTAAAATATGAGGACATGTGGATTACTCTACTGCAAATAATGGGGGGGGTGTGTGTGTGTGTATGTGCATAGTGTGAAGCACGGGTCCTGGTGGACTCCTCAGCTGCCCCTCTGGCGTGCTGGGGGCGGGGGGAGGGGGCAATTGGTTGCACCTTTCATTGCCTCTGTTCCTTGTCCTTTCCTGTGAGGCCACCTGTGTTCATATTGCCATAGTAAAACTGGGCAAGGTGCTCAAGCAGTACTGAGGGAAGGGAAGATAGAGACAGTAGTTTCTTTTGGAGTTGAGTTCTTGTCATTGTGGGTGGGGTTTGTGGTGCCTTTTTTTTTTATCCATACCAGGTTACAGTTCAAGAGGCTGCTGTCAGTTCTCCAATGTGATAGTTCAAATCTTAATTATTAAAAAAAGGAACATATTTTTAGATACAGAACTTTCCTCGCCTCTCATAGCTGTGTGGGTACCAAAATACTGCTTGGTCTTCTGCCACACCTCCTGTTCCTCACCTCTATCCTAAATCATCTTGGGAATTGCTGCTAGAAGAACAGGTTTGATATCCAGTAAGATCAGACTGAACATGAGACCTGAGAGATGCAAGGCTGAGGCCACCCTTTAAATGGACCTAGCCACCCTTTAAAAGATCTTTTTCCTTTTTTCCACTTTTCGGGCAACTGTGTATATAAAACAACTGAAACTGGTCTCTGGTGACCTGTGTTATGAAGCATCTTAATGAGAATTACTTGAGCGGCAATTTGCCCAACAGGTTGAGTCACTGGATCGATACCCTCAATATCTTGTGTGCCGAGCACCTCCCGTGCTGTCCAGCACCTTTGAGCAGATGCCGTAACACTGCTGCATGCCTGCCTGGCATAGCTGGGAAACTAATTGACCATAGTTTCATAATGCATCTGCTGGAAGTGCTTACAGCAGCTGTTGATTTCTTTCCCAGTTGCAAGGAAAATGCAAGTAATAATAAAGACCTCTTGTGGGTGTCCAGGTGGATGATCATTTCGTGCAGGAAAAGTGTTAAGAGGGCTAGAGGTGAGGAGAGGCTTAAAGAAGAGCTATGTTCTCCACAAAGGTACCAACACTTCCATTTACATCAGTGTTTTATTGGGTTAATGCAGTTACAATGCAGTATGGAGGGCACCTCCCCAGGCAAAAAGCCTCATGCTGTCCACGAGCATCTCCTCCACAAACCTAGACAAACAAAAGGAGAAGCTAGAGCTCTGCTGTGTGCTCTAGAAGAGGAAGACAGTGGTTTTGGCTTTATATTAGGAAAGAGAGGAAGCCCTTCCTGGATGGAGGAGCTGTGGCACGGACACAGGCAGAGGCAGCACACACAGTTATACCCAAAGCTGTCAAACAAGCACAGCTAACAGCACAGCTAAGCTGAATCTCAGGAATGAGAGCTGGAGCCTCTGATCCAGTGCAGCGAGGCAGAGAAATCAGAGAAATGTGTTGAGGCTGTGCCAGGTCAGGTTTGTCTGTATGATACTGGAGAAGAGCCCTGACATGAGGCCAGCTAGAATGGTACGGCAGAGCTTATCTGGTGTTTTCACCCAGGAACTACTGGAGATGGCTTTGTAAAATACTGCAGAGAAAGGAGACTGTGGCAGGGCAGCTGCCAGCTCCTGGAGGCTGGGCTGTATGGACACTCTCTGTGCTGGCAGGTGTATTGTCGAGGGGAGCCGGGGAGAGTCCTGGGTCTGATCCTGAGGCACACAGCCTTTCTTACCAGGAGGGATGTCACTGAAGTATTTCTCACCCAGGAATGGGCTGTGCAGGGGAATGTTTCATTTGCAACTGGGGCAATTTTCTCAAGCACTAAGACTGACCCTGTTTTATGGGGAAGCCTTTTGATGGAGACAACAAGGGATGCTGTGATTTCTCCATCACTGCTCCATTTCTAAGTTTCCTTGCCAAATTTTTGCATCACTGCTCCTGATTGAAGGGATCAAGATCCTTATCAAAGAGGTCGTGTTCTGCCCTCTTATTAGGACTGCTGCGTGTGAGCTGGGTGCCTGCTGCAGGCTGAGGCTCCAGCAGTGGGAGAGCAAATGTGTTCTCAGCATGTGTCCGCTTGGGTCGCGTGTGCTCTGTAAGCCTGGTGGCTTCCCAGGAGCAACACACTTCAAAAGCTGATCTTGCACTGTGTCTGCCTCAGTGCCAAGCACTCGGGGACTCAACGCTTTGCCTCTGTGTCTTCTTCCCCTCCTTCCCCAGAAGTGGGAAGCATTTGTACTGTCTTAAGCAGGAGCATTGAGGCTAGGTGTGTGAAGCCAGCCGTGCAGATGGGATGCACTCCTGCTTTTCACTCTGGTGGAGAGGGTGCCTGGCTGTTGGCAATGTTGTGTCACCACCAACCACCACTGCTCAAGGAAAGTGCATCACTCACAGCATGTAAAGCAGAGGGAGGGAGGCACCCCGCACCTTGTCCCCAGGCCAGGAGTCTGCTGCAAACTACAGCCCGTGTGGCCCGGTGCCGGCCCCGCGGTCAGCAGCAGAGGATCTTGAGGAAGGCTTTGCGGAAGTCAGTGTTGAAGGTTGTGTAGATGATGGGGTTGAGGGCGCTGTTCACGTAGCCAAGCCAGGTGCTGGCACTGTAAAGCCCTGGGGTCACGTGGCAGGACGGGCAGTGCGTGTTGAGGATGTGAATCAAGAAGAAGGGCAGCCAGCAGACTATGAATGCTCCTGGGTTTAGGGAGAGGGAGAAAACAGTCCATGACTTTAGAGAAGCAACTACTTGGAAAGGGGCCTGCACCTGTGCCTTCTCCCTCCATCCTCTCACTACTTCAATGCACATGTCTGCATTTGGTAAATGCTGAAGGTGACGTTTATTCCTGATACATGGGACTTGGCAAGAGCTCAGGCTCCCTGGGATCAGTTATGTGAATGATGGATGGGGCTTCAGAAGTGGCCTGGTGACAGACAAGAGCAAGCAGCCACAACTTAGAGGGAAAGGCTGCTGCCGTAGCTTCTTTAATGAGCTATGATGAGGGCTGTGGTTTTTCCCTGCTACTGCTGAGTTAATGAGGGGAAATAGCGAATCTGGTGACTGTAGTAGGTGACTGGGACACCAGTCTCCTGACTTCTCTATCCAGCGCTTCGAGCTGGTTCCTCTGCTGCTCCTTGCCTCAGTTTCTCCTTTTGTAACTGGGCCTAAAAGCTGCTGCATCTATAGAATCTTAGGACTGCTCCAGCTTTATAATAATAATAAAATAAAGGAAAACAGAAAGCAAAGGTGTTGGCTGTTACTTCCTCTGGCAGGGCTTGTTGGCTACTCACTTAAAACAAAGGGATAACAATAAAAAACAAATAAAACACTAACACGCTTGCCTCTCAACATTTGAGAGCATTACCCTAGATCCCCAGATGTCCCACTGTTGTCTTTCCTGAGTTTGTGGAGCAGTGACAGCCAAAGTCTGGGCCTGGCTTACACTTTTTTAATCTCAATAGTGTTTTGGGAGATTCCTTGCTCTTGCAAGTCCCAAACCATCACCCCTTGCACCCCACTAGACAGAGTGGCTCTCACTTACCCAGAACAATAGCTAGCATCTGGGTAGCCTTCCTCTCCCGAAGCTGGATCAGCCGTGGCTGCTGGTGTGCTAGCTTCAAAGAGCTGATGGTTTTGCCATCACCAAGCCTCCGTACCTCCAGTTCTGGCTTTTTACTCTTTCTTCTCTCTCCCAGCCTGCTGTGTTGTGTAGTCCCTGGTGTCTTGGTGAGGGATGCCTCATGGCAGAAGCTGCAATACCGCCGCAGGCTGAAGACAGTCAGCAACTTCCTCTTGGTAGACATCTCATGGCCTGAGCATTTGAGTGGGAGACAGGGGGAAAAAGTGCCTTGGCATCTGTTTGGCAAAGCTTTTCTTTCCATGTGTTCCTGCAAAAGACGATGCCACAGAGAGACTGGGAACCATCCAAACTATCCATTGGGTCAAAGGATGATGAGGAAATTTGCAGGAGTCATCCTTAGCCCCACTCCTTGGATTTGCACCATATCCTCTGGACTGACCTTGGCTTATCAGAGGGGTCAAACAGCACCAGACAACTCTCTGCCTCCATCCACCAAGGAGAAGCATGAGAATAAGAGCTAAAACACCTGTTCTGCTAAAATTTCACTTGTATTTTTGTGTTTGCCCTGCTCCCCTCAACATCCCCACCCTTCTTTAACATAGCTTCTCTGTGAGAAAATGGGTAAACCAGGCAGATAAGCGTGACAAGGTGATCCCTTTCAAACCATTGCACTGGTTCCCATGGTTGCAGATATTTCATCTAGAAAGGTCAGTGGAACAAATGCTCCATGCACCAAGAGCATTTTGTCCTCTTAAGTCTGCCAGATGAAGAGGATTTGTTTTTTTTAAATAATTGAGGTTAAAGCCTGTGAAGCCCTGGGAACGAAGCTTCACAGAGCAAAAATCAATAAATTAAGACATTAAAGTCCATAAGTGAAGAAATTGGCCAGACTTCTTCAAGGCTAATAGGACCCCGCTCTGAGGAAATAGTGAAGTAGGCTGTGCTCTTTTCTAGTTGCCTGGTCCTAGAGAGTGGAAACGCACAGGTAGGATCCTCTTTCTAGAGGGCTGGGAAGGATTTATCTGGATCTTCTGCATCCTAAATATCACGGTATATGAGGAGGGATGGGATGAAAACATGCCACATCCCTTCTTTATGCTTTCTGTTCTGTGCTTTGACCCTTTGAGGAGAAGAGATGATGCATGCCCTGTCCCTTTTGACACGACTTTGCTCACGTGGGTCTTACTTCGTGTGCATAGCACAGTTTGGTGCTGGCGCTGTGGCTGCCCTGCCGGGTGAGGGTTCGCTTCTTTTGCCTTTGTCTTAGCACGAGGTAAATCCGGACATAGAGCAGCAGGGTCACCATGAAGGGGAGGTAGAAGGACACCAAAGAGGAGTAGATGATGAAACTAGGGTTGGATATGGAACAGACACTGGGATCCGCTGGGGAGGAGAACAGAGAGAGAGAGAGAGAGAGAGAGGGGCGGCTGAGCTGCTTCAGTTTAGTACAAGGAGGCTCTGTTGCTTCGGCAAAGCAAGGCAAAAGGTGGCTCGGGGACAAAGGCAGTCTAAGGAGTGCCAGTATCTCCTATCTCTGTTGTTGCAAATTATACTGCGGCCTACCCCGCTCACCTAACCGACGCCTGAAACGGACTCTTACCTAGGGCTATCTAGCACGACCCGGAATGCATCTGTCTGCTTTTCTAGCTGACAGCTCTGCCCTCTTCTCTCACATCTATTCCTATCCTTTCTCAGAGGATCCTTTCTCCTTTTGTCCTTTCTCCTATTCCTGTGACAGCCTCTGAGCTGTCTAAATACAGCAGTGTGCCATCACCCCCTTTTGTCTGGACCAGGCAGTGGGGAACAGCAGCAATTCCCACCTCTTGTCTCCTTGCCTTAAGCAGTGCATAGAGAATGGATGGGGAGCAGAGGACTTCAGCCTGCGGCTCAGGGGGAGGAAGGCTTCCCTGCCACTCTGCCTTCAGGGAGAATGGGCTGCCCCAGGTGAGGGGAAGAAGAAAGACCAACCTGCTTCCAAGGAGGAGGCTAGATTGCTTGCTCTCCTCAAGGGATTAGGTGAGAAAGCAGACAGCCAGCTGGATTGGAAGGTTTCTCACAAGCAGTGCCAATATGCAATCCTTGCTGTTTAGAAATGTGTCCTGTATCATATTTAAATCTGTGTGTCTGGACTTGATATTGGCAAGATGCAGTTAAGTGTGATGTGTGTGTGTGTATGTTGGACATGCTACACGTCTGGAGATTTCTCTGTGGGCGCAGAGTGATTGTTTGGGGGCATCTGTAGACCTGGGCACTTTGATGGGGATTGATTTGGCAGTAAAGCAGGCAGGTCTGTCCTCAGAACAGCAGTCAGTGTCTGCTTGAGTAAATGGCAAGTTTACAGACCAGAGCACATCTGCTCTCCAGCACTGGAGATTTTTCTCACCTTTCATAGTGTACTTTCCAGTTCCCTAAAATTTCCTGTAACTTGGAAAGTCTGCAGGACCCACATTAAATGACCTGGCCTTACACAGGGCAGCTTCATTTCCAACCCCTCCCTGCATGCTATTGTTTTGGGGAGTCACCTACCTGTAGTATTGAAGCCGAAGAGGAGAGGGCATGACACTGCGAATGCCAGCACCCAGACTATCACAATCATGAGAGAGACTCTCCTGCAGGAGCTCTGCCCGGTGCTGTACTGGTACTGAACTGGTTTCACCACTGCGGTGTATCTGCAGACCGAACCAGCTCCAGAAAGAGGAGAGGTAAGAATGGAGGGAGGAAAAGGTCCAGGTTTTAAAGGGAGAAATGAAAGCCACGTAGGGAACATGATGGTGAATATGATGAAGAAATGGAAGAGGAAAGGAGAGAAGATCAGGTGATGGGATCAGCAATTTGTAGAAACGGTAAGCAGGGCATTGGGGGAAGGAACAGAGGAAATCGGTTATTTGGCAGCACTCCAGAGAAATGCTCTGCAGCACTGCTATCATTATGAAGCTACAAGGTTTGGGAGACCAGATGGATCTAGAAACCTGAAGAAGCCCCCATCCCTCAAGCCCCTGAGGTTATATGTGCACTGCTGGGAAAGAGCAGTCTCCGGAGCAACCACAGCCTGCTACACTCTGTGCCTCTGCTGCCTGCTCTGGTGTTGGCCTCACTGGTAGCCAGAGGATTGCCCACAGTGGATGACCAGGGCCTTCAGCTGCCGGGGTGCCCCAGAGCATGCAGCTCAGCAAGGCTGGGATTTGGAAGGCACAGGAGTCTCATCTTCGGGATAGCCTGGTGGCTGCTCCTTGAAAAGAAGGCCAAAATGAAACGGACAAACACCGGACCAACCCAGAACTGGGAGCTGCTTCGTATGACTACCCTTGAGCCACATATTACAAAGGGACCACACACAGTGTTTTTTCCTTCCCTTGGCTCTAACAGCTCCACATGTGCCGAGGTCTTGGCTCCCAGCCCTCGGAGTGCTTAAAAAAGGCTCAGTTGTAAGATGCAGAAATCAGGGCAAGGCTGAGGATTACACAGCAATAATCTTCACCCCTCCTTATGAACATGGCAGGATTTTGTTTATTAAAACTTCGTGAGAGAGGTCTCCAGAAGGAGAAACTCTCTTGTGACTCAGTGGGAATTAGATGACTAAATCTGGTTCCTGCCTTCAAAAAGCACGAGGATGTGGCTGACTGCATACTGGTGGTGTTTGTTGTTTATACCTCCCTGCCCTTAAGTGCAGACATCTTCTAGCACATGGTGGGCAGAGCCATAGCAATAGCAGTAAAACAGTGACAGGCTTGCAGAAAGGTTTTTGTTCCTGAAGATATACCCATGTTGTCTGTACAAACCCCACTTCCTTGTCCCTGCCACGCTGGGGTACGCGGCCAACCCTCATCTCCAACCCCTGAATGCTGCTGGCTCTCACCTGTCAATGCTGATAGCACAGAGGTTTAAAATGCTGGCTGTGCACATCATCACATCCATGGTGACGAAGATATCACAAAAGATGCGGCTGAAAGTCCAGACTCCTCCCGTCACCTGCACCAGGAACCACAAAACTGTCATTCTTGTTCTACACTGAGTCCTGGTAAATTATGTATGAGGAGGTGCTCTTCTCCAAGAATCTCAACAGCTAGGTGAGTTCATGTCTACTGTGATGGACATGGCAGAGGGAAACTGAGTTACCTATGTTGTGGTATAACAGTGATAGGTCATGGAGAAGGAGGCACCCCTTGATTTCAATCCTTTAATTACTCTTACAGAGGGAGGCAAGGTGGAGAAATAGCAGCTACCCTTTCTCTTAAGGCCTAGAATGATAACTTGATTTAAATTTTGTATCACTATATATATCCTCTGATTAAGGATTATCTCAGAAAATCTAAGGACTGAAAATGTTCCTCATTCAGCTGCTAGAGTTCTCTTGCAGGCAGTGAGCTGGAAAAGTGCAGCAAATATTATGCATTTATGTATGAAACAGAGACCTGAGTCCCAAGGCTTCTTCCAAACCTTGTTTGGATTCTTACCTTCATTACAGATTTTGATTATTAGCTCCGAGTGAGAAGCCACAAGCTATTCAGATAAAGGGTTTTGGTTTCCTAGCATGTCAAGCTTTTGTTTTGATTGTTCTGAATTTTTTAATCTGAAGTGTATAATTGTGAAAGCTTAGCTGTGACCAATCTCTGTGGTGGAGAAACATATTCTTTTGGCCCAGTCATCAAGTTGTTGACAATGACCTTTTTGGTTGACAATAATATGCTCCAAGCATCACGTAGCACTGCTCTTCTCAGGGCTGGGATGATAGCCTGGCTCTCAGCGAAGTGGTCTGCTCTCAGCACCTGCTCTTTGTAGGAGATGAACAAGGAGGCAGCCTGCCCTCCAACAGATAAACCCGATGCAAATTCAGTGCTGCCCTGGTTGGAGAAGATAGGTAGGAGTGAAAGAGGGAGGAAAGTCCTTACTTGGAGAGAGCCTTGATTTTATCCTTCAACCCTGTAGATCCTGCTGGTTCAGCTGGATCCTGGGAAGCTATCAGGAACCAGCACTAGTTCCTGGTCTCTCTGCTTACACTGAGACCGCTTCTGGAGTACTGCATCTGGTTTTGGGGCCCCAGTGAAGGAAAAACATTAATAAATGGGAGTGAGTCCAGTGGAGGGCCATGAAGACAATCCCTGGGGGCTGGAGCACTTATCCTGTGAGGAGTAGCTAAGGCAAGAGCAGTCCCCTAGTGCCTAGTGGGGAGTTAAGAAAGTTGGAACCAGGCCCCTAAAAGGATGGAATGAGGTTTTACACAGCAGTGTGTGGTGGGAGGACAACAGCCAACAGGCATAAGTTGAAAGAAGAAAAGCGCAAACTGGTTATGAAGGTAAACTTTCTGACTATGAAGACAGTGAGGCAGTGGAGACGGTTGCCTGGTGAGTCCACGCAGGCGTTTTTCAAGACCCACTCAAAAATACCCATCCCACATCAGTCTGTAGGCAGTGCCACGAGTAAGACTGGCTTCTAAGGCAGGGGGTCAACCCTGCAGCAAGTGTTGATGCTTAGTAAGGAAATGGCTTCCTACAGAGAGAAGCACAGCCACATAAATTCAGAATTAACTATGAGTTGTTTCTAGAGTCATTTAAGAAACAATCCTGAGGAACTCAAATGGTTTTGACTGTGCCGGCATTTCTGCACATGGGCACAGAAACTCGCTGAGGTCAGCTGTGTCTTTAGGGTATTCTCTGCTGGACCCAGCTGCTACATGTCAGAAGCCAGGTACTGAACAAGGCAGTCTTCCATTCGACCTCCTGACTCTGAATGAATGCAGGGGAGAGAAATGGGAATTGACTTGCAAAATGCAGTAGGGAACCGTGCTTTCATCTTCAGTTCTCTTATACTTGTGGGGCTCCTTTGCTTTCTTTTTAAAAAAATCAAGTAAATGAATAAAAAAAACCCCAATCTAAACCCTTAGAGCTTTTCCACAAAATTAGATGCACAAGATGTGCAAAGTGAAGGCTGTCCATCTGAAATTAGGGACCTTAACAGGCAGGTTTTCAAAGAAACCCCAGGCCAGTTTTGCTTTTGTTGCAGATTTTGAAATCTGCTTGACCACCTCAAAATATATATAAAAAAATCATAAATGCTCGAATCCTTTGCAGTGGCACCCAGTAAGGGGTGTTTCTGTAGTCTGAAGCAAAATGCAATGCAGTGTCTGTGTGATCTATGGAGTCTTAAGAATATTCCACCACAGGAGCTGGTGCCAGGTGTTCACACGAAAGCCAGCTGCTGCTAGTCCAACAGATGTGCAAGCACTTAATTGAGGGAGTTTCCAAGGTTCTGAGCACATTCAAACACTGAGCCCAAGAATGCAAACCATTAAAACTCAAGAAGGTGGTGATGAGAACGGCTCTGAAGTGAACCCTCTCAGTATGATGCATGCAGTTCACACCACCTGCATTCCTGAAGCTTGTATTAAAGGATGCTTGACAGATCAAAACATTTGGGCTTAAAACCCATTCTCACTTCCACCAGCCACAACTTCTAAAATAGGGAGTAGCTCTGCTGAAGTCACTGAAGTAGTTAATAATCACCTGCAGGGTATGCAAACCCAGAATTTATTCCAGAATTTAACAATGAAGAAGAGTCTCTTTATTATAGGCCTCGTTCATAATATTTTAAATTCTATTTCTGCTCTTGCTTTTATTGCTCTGTTCTGTTTATCTTTGATATATCAGCTAGAACTTGCTAGTGTGCATTTCTGGTTTTCATGTGCTGGCAGGGTACCTGTTCTTTATCCCTCTGGTGCCTTTTGTCCAGAAATCTCAAAGCACATCACAGGTATTAATTAAATGAATCCTCACAACTGCTTGGGTGAGGTGGATGGTCAAATATTGTTATCTTAGAGGTGATAAGAGCAAACCACAGAGAGATGAGCTGATACAATCTCTCATTACCACGCAGTGTGCGTGCAGCAGAAGTGGGAATAGAGTCCAGGATGAAATCCTGGCTCTGCCAAAGACAATGCTAAAGCTTCCTATAGACTATTCAGGTCAGGTTCTCGCCTCATCTCTCCTGATGACCAGTCTGCTTTATCCACAAAATTGTGGTATTATTATTTTTAACTTTCCAACCCTATAGGAAGTCTTCCGGTTTTTAAAAAAAGGAATCATTGCGCATTCATAAACTTACACAAATCCATCGCTCTCCTGAATCTTTAAAATAAACAAAAGAATCTCTGTAAATCAGATTTGTTTGATGATGCCATATTGAGGAGGACATGGATGGAAAGGTACGAACACAATGCTGCATCAGGTGATGACAGGCACATAAGTACAGATCATCTAAGCATGCCCACTTAAACATTTTGTGTTCAAGAGAGTGTTCTTCTTGGGTGTGCTGTAAGCTCCCTGCAGCTGTGAAATGGCTGCTTATGGTTTTGCGTGACGGGAATAAGTAAGAGCACGGATGTGGTCAGGCCTGCTGACAAGTAGTGAACTGCTGAGCTGCAGTAACTCAGTTGTCTGTCCTCCCTTCAGTGATAGTGTGGTGAGCTCCTTAAGCTCAAAGAGCACTTGTAGGTCTTGCTGCTCTGGTGTGAGAGCCACAGAAGAGAAGACAGCATTACTCATACACCCTGAATGGAGCTGCAGACTGCACCTCAGTGACAATCATCTTCTGAAGTTTTTTACCCTTTGGAGGTAGAACTTGATGTTGCAAGCAGACTGAGAAGGATGCTCCAGGCTATGCTGCTGCAGGTCCTCCTCCATTTATACAATGTCTATAAGGCACGAGAGTATTTGATGCCATTAGACCCCAGTGGGCAGGATACCCTCGTGACACCATCTTAGAAACCTCGGTGAGCTTCAGTAGTTGTGCCAGCCACTGCACCAGAGGGTCAGTAAAGAACTAGGGTAGCAGTACTGGTATGTTAGACCTACCCTTTGACGCCAGAAGACTGCTAGACACAGTGCTTAATAGCACTGTGAAGATGAGGATTTTGAAGTTATAAAATGTTCCTATTGTTGCTCTGTCATAGACTTCCCCAAAAAAGCATCTCAGAAAGAGACAGTTCTGGTCTGCATGACTGATAAAATGACAAATTTCATGGAGAAAGTCCAGACCACAGATGGTTCTAAAAATTGAATATAAAGCACAAAGTTCACAAGTGACATTTAAAGCTGAAGTATTCATCCACCTTTGGCTTCTCCATAAATAATGGCCAGATTTCAGATGTCTGGTTTGGCAAACATTCAGTCGATGACACGGGTACATGGTTTTGGGGACTGAATTATTTCTTGGCAATCTCCAGGTCCATAGTGTACTGAAGCATGGTGCCACTTCTGCTTGATAGGTAGCATCACTGATCCATAAACTGCAGCAAATTTCTAGACTACTTGGAGTCTTCTTGGGCTGTTTTAAAAATCTTATTCCTACAGCCTAGTTCTCGAGGAGACACTGCAATGTGGGAGCGGTAGTTTGGGTTTGGGATCTCCGTGTTGTTTGGGTGATTCTTAGATCAGCTACTTTGATTACCCAAGCTCCACAGATGGAAAAGAATCTTGAATGGGTCCACAAACACAACTAGGGAAAGGACCTATTTGTCGTGCTCACAAATCATGACAGCAGTAACGCATGGGGGCAGAGGCTGCTTCACAGCTCTGCCAATTTCATTAAACATTGGATTATGCTTGAGGTGATGAACTATTCCAGTCTGAAATAAAATTTGACTTTTAATAATAATATTTTTTAGTTGCAATCGAATTGCAGAATCTAATTCTGTCTTGCCTGCATGGATTCCCCCCCCCCCCC
>NW_010421574.1:0-4224 GCF_000710305.1 Buceros rhinoceros silvestris | reverse complement strand
CCCCCCCCCCACCTCACCTCCCCACTTATTTCTTGCTTTTTAATAATCTGATGTCACACAACTTAGCTGTACACATCCTGCAGGCCAGCTCTAGGACTGCTCTACGTGCAGATTAGTCTAAATGTTGCTACTGACTTTGTTAGAAACACAGTCACTCATGCAGTATCATGGTGCTTGCTTTGTTCTTTCACTCCACAGCGATGCTATACATAAACAATTAACCATCCATGCCCTTATTAATAATGCTTATACACAGAGAAAACCCTTAATTTCTGTTAATTGTAGCCTTGTTGGGACTGGAGTGGGCACAGTTTGGGAGGGTGGCTTGGATTAACACAAGGGAAAAGCCTAGGCTGGGTGCCAAAGCTTAGAGATGCGTTGCCTTTTCAACATACTCCGGTGGCAGAGGAGGGCTGTAGGGCACTACCAGTCCCCTGCTACTTGATCAAATCTTGTACCCACATAGTAGACCCAGCATTTGCTGGTGTTGTCCCATCTTGTCCTACTTTCTGTTCACACAATGTGCAGTGCATATGCACAAGTCAAAATCCTTCTCTGCTTCTGCTTTGTTTTGCAGGGAAGAGGTCAACCAAAGGTGGGCGCTGCCAACAGAATATTTACCCTACTCTTCAGCCTGCCCCTTACAGAAAGAGCAGGAGGCTTCAGCGAGATCATGGCCCAGAGGCTTGTTCTGTCTCTGTTAGCATGAGAAGAGGTCACTAGGGCTCAGCTGAAAGCTTACACCTGGTAGAGTTCACTCTAATTTTTCTAGTCCTACCATTTCTGGTGAACTAGTGTAAAAATGCTGAAGAGAACAGATACAAATGTCAGCTGCAGCATACCTTCATGTATTTACTTTAGTAAAAACATTTTCCCCTGGAACGGCTTCAGTAATTCGGGATCTTCCCGCTGTGGGTGGGGGGTGGGGGTGGGTGGGGATTCAGTTTCCAACTTTGCTGCTCTATATTGGTGGTGCTGTCCATACTGTGCATGGTCATGCCAGTACATTTTCACACCTGCCAATGTGCAAAGGTGAGGGGAATGGAGAACAAGACCCCAAAGGCTTGATGAATCCTTTGAAGTTATTGTGAAAATGCTCACATGACTTAGAGAGATTTTGGAGCGTGTTCTTCAGCTTCATCTCTTTGTCAGCCTGCTTGGGGGACGTTGCTTGGAGCAGATCTAACACAATGGACGTTAAGGCCCTTAAACTCTGCAGGAGACAAGGATTTGATTGCACTCACTTGTTTCTGGACAGCAGGAACAGGAATTGATCTGGCCTCTACGGTAAGGTACTTCCACCTTGTTGCCTCTCCTGCCATTCCTCAGTCACCACGGTGCTCTCTCGTAACCCTTCTGGCTGATGGAGTCAGCTTCATGAATGCTGAGATGGAAGTGACGTTAGCACATCAGAACCCATTACCTATGTTACTGGCTGTGTAGCTCGGGTGACATTCAAGCTCGAAAAGGCTTTGGTCTGGCCGGAAGAGCAAGGCTCAGGGTATCTGCTGACAGGTGGGACTGTGGTGCATTTGTCCAGCATGTGCCTAGCCTACCTGTGTGACATTGTTGGCTGCAGCCCAACTCCACAATATCCCAGAGCTGTCTGTGGTTAAAACTGTGAATGGACTTTATCTGGACCAGAGATGGCTTATCCTGAGAGCGTGCACTAATGTGGTGAATTCACACTGTGGTTAAATTCTGCTAATCTTTGCTAAGGTGTACTCACCTCCAGGTACACCATCCATGGCATCACCAAAGTAGCCACCAGCAAGTCTGCCACTGCCAGACTCACCACAAGGTAGTTTGTTGTGGTTTGCAAGGTACGTTCCCTCAGCACAGCTAAGCAAACCAGCACGTTCCCAAAGATGACGGCCAAAATCAAAATGCAGTAGCAGAGGGCATAGTAGGCATGTGAGTGTGGCAGGGCAGGCTCTGTAGTGTTTGCCTCACAGGGGATGGTGTCAGTGGCATTAGAATGGTCGCTGGTTCTTGTGAAGAGGGCCATGGGGACCCCGCTGCAAAGAGAAAAAAAGAGATGACTGAAAATCAGAGGTCTACCATAACTGTGGAGAACAGTACCTTTGTGGATGGTGTATGATTTTCATACTTCCTTCATGAATGCTACTTCAAGCCAATTAGAGAGGTCTTTTTTCCTGGTCATATATAGGCAGAGCTTTGCTTAAAGTCTTGTTTGGCCTGCTTTGTTTTTCATTGAATCTAAGCCACGAGAAGAAGGTAAAATTTCACCTAATTTTTGCATCTGAAAGGTGCACCTTACCTACCAGTGCAGCTGTACGGAAAGTTGCAATGGTTTTAAGATGAACCAAAACTGCAGCACAGTACAAGTCAGCCAGGCAAGAGTGCAGTCTGAAAGACACCCATTTGTAGTGCTGAGGAAGACCCAATGCAGTTACCCAAACTAGGGCTTGACCAGAAGCTTGGACCTAGTATCTTTTCTTCTGGGAAGTACTCTCCCCTTTCCTTCATCTTAAAATGTCTTCAGGAGCTTCACACACTCGAGTGCTCAGCCGCCTGGCAGAGAGACAGCACCTGCAATGCTCAAGTACCCTTTCCAACCCTGGCTGCCTGGCAGTAAACACCACCTCCTAAATGACTCTTTTCCGGCACCGTGTTTCTGTCCCAGGCCCTCTGGTTCAAATAACGCTCTGCTTCAGCACTGCCTGCCTTGCCAAAGCTTGACTGTCATTGCTGTCCCCCATTTCATCCATACTGTGCTCTGTGTTTCCCATGTCTGGCCAGAAGATGCATTTCCTGTGTTGAAGAGCAAATCAACTTGTCATTTGGGATGAAATAATGGAAAGATGCTTGCAGGGTACTCTGCACTTCTTTTTCTTTCAATGGATTCATGATTGTGCTCAGGAACCTACCCTTTTGTGATTTAGAACGAGGATGATTTTTTCCAGGAATATGAAGGTTGTTCAGTGACATTTAATCGCTTGTATCTGATTTTTTTTTCTTTGCTAGTGCTCCCATTGCTGAACTCATCATCAGTGTGACAGGTATGAAAGGCAAGGACAAAATGTTGCAATGCCAATGGTATAAATATTGCTCTTTGTTCCAGTTCATCTCTTGAACAGCAGCATCTGTGATGCACGCACTCCTGGAAGCGTAGCAGTGCAATAGGTGTAAGTTGCTCTGGCCTCTTGGCATATAGTCATCCTTAAAACTGGTGTCACTTAGCCCTGCTGCTTTATAGTCAGCAGAGGTCAAGGCCTGAATGAGGTGGAAACTTAACTTTCTTCTGTCCTGTGAACACAGATCCCTCAGGACAGGAGTGAAACAATCTCTTACGGCATGTGTTTGGTTTGAAAGTGCCTGTGCTTGTCTCTCCTCTATCTTTCTTCTGCCTGCCCCTGACAAAACTAATCCTTCCACTGGATCTGAAGGATTTCCTGTAGCCTGAGTGCTGCTGACGAGTTCAGGACTGTGAACAAACAGTCCAGCTGCAGCCACCCAAAGACAGGACTCAGTTTGCAGTATCCCTTGCACCATCACAGCTCCTGCTCTGGGAAATTTGTGTTGTCTGGGGCCTTGAAAGGCTAGATATGTAGCAGTGGAAAAAAACTACACTGAGCAGCTGCCTTGCTGATAAGCAAACCACCACGATGAAGAATGGACAAAACATCATACACAATATAACCAAAAGACTTAAGGCATGTTATTACAGTTTGCCTGCGGATTTCCTGCTCTGTCTCCTGCCCTGTTTTTCGACTCTCACCCGGGGGGTCAATCTTTCCTACCAGCATCCCTCAGAGCTCCCCACCGCCAGCTCTGCCACTCCCCCCAGACCCTGGTCTGCCCCACTCCCCTCCGGCCCTGCTCGTTCTGCCCGCAGCCAGGGTGCTGCCAAACCAGGCGAGTACCAGGGTACTGGGATACTGATGTGCCACGGTACCGGAACAACCGCGAACTCCCGCGTACGTGTGTGTTGGGACACAGGGGCACAGGCACACCGGGACGCTAGGGTACCGGGATACCCACCACCCGGGGCACCCGGGAAAGCGAACTGCTGCTGCAGGGGCCGGGGTCGCTGCCGTGGGGATGAGCAGACGGAGAGGAAAGGGAGGGATGCTCTTCCCGCGGGCTCAGCCTCGGCGGGTCCGCGTGCAGGTCCCGGTCGGGATGACAGGCTCTGGGCGCGGGTTCAGGCGTGGGGCACAGGGTACAGGGTACAAGGCACAGGGGAGGGGTCCGGATCCG
>NW_010421573.1:94273-96115 GCF_000710305.1 Buceros rhinoceros silvestris | reverse complement strand
CCCCTTCCCCCCCTCCCAGAAACTGGTAGAAGTTGTTGACATGCCTGCTTTAGACTAGGTTTGGACTAATAAGGAGGGTCTTGAAAATCTGAAACTTAATTAAGTTTTGATAAAAATGATCATGAATTGCTAGCATTCCTTCCCCTTGGGAATGGAAGAAATGACAGCTAGTGATTTTAAAGCAGCATAACTTCTACAAGCTAAGAAAACAGGTAAATAGGGCCTTTCCTAAGACATAAGGAATATAAGGTAATCTGTTGATATTGGAAAGAGAAATTCTGATGCAGGCAAAAGATAAGAGAGCAGCAGAATAGTGTTAGGAAGTCCAGAAGTACTGTTCATTAAAAAAGAATCCTGTGAAAACTGGAAGCAAGGTCATCTGTCTCAGGTTGCAGTACAAGTAACAGCTCAGGTGAAAAGTTGTGGGATGGAAAAGCAGAGAAAAAGATGATGAGGTAATTTGTAGTAATTGGGGAGAATGCTGAAGCATACCGTTTAGGTGATTGAAGTAAATACATAATGATAAAGACTGCTGAATTCATCTTTGCTTTGATCTTCAGAAAAAGATAAATTATATTCAGAAACTTAAACGAAATTGCAACTCCTTGTCCCTGGTACAGATTTTAAATAAGTTGAAATATGTCAAGATCCTCTTGGTTTAGTGGGTGCCGGTAGAAGTAAGCTAGTGCTGTGTTTTGTGAGTAGCTGAATGCTTCCTTCTGCAAATGTGAGCGGCCTGGTGCAGCGCAGCTGTTGCTTATGGGCTTCATGGAAATAACCGATGTGATGGCCCTAGGCTTGTGAAAGTGGGAATATACACTACTTCGCTATCAAAGAAAAGGGAGGAGAGGACATTACAGTAAGTCAGGATGGCTGAAGTAGCTGACAAAATGATAGAGCTAATAATGAAGTAATACATAGATAAGCATCAAGGATAGTAAGGTGGTAAAGAGACAAGGGCAATCTGATTTCCAAGTTAATTTAATGTTTGCTAAGGCAGTATTGGTAGAGGGTGTACCTGGCTTTTTATGAAGTTTTGGCACAGTCCCATGTGAAATTCATAATTAATAAAAAAACCCCAACCAAACAAACACAAAAAATCCATGGAATAACTTTAAGATGAGATTGATATATAGTAGTTGTGCAGTGTCCTGGTGGGTTGACCCCATCCAGCAGCTGAGCACCCGTGCAGATTCTTGCTCTTCTCCTCCCACCCCTCATTGGCATGGGAAAGGGGAAGGGCAAGAGTGAGAAAACACATGGGTGAAGATAAAGACAGTTTAATAAGGAAGGAAAGAGGAAGAGAAACAAGTGACGCAAGGGCAGACGCTCACGACCTACCACAGGCAGGGAGACCAATGCGCAGCTGGTCTTGGGAGACAGAGCCACCTTTTTCTTTTTTCTTTATTGCTGGGCCTGACAGTATGTCATATGGAACATCTCTTTGTCCAGCTTAGGTCAGCTGTCCTGGCTCTGTCCCCTTCCAGCCTCTTACTCCTGTCTCCAACCCCTGCAACCTACTTGCTGGGGTAGGGGCTCACTGCAGGAGACAGCAAAAAAGCCTTCGTGCTGTGCAAGTACCGTTGAGCAGTAGCCAAAACACAGGCATGTCATCGGCACTTCTAGTCAGAAATCCAGAGAACAGCACCTTATCGGTTGCTGTGAGGAAAGCTGACTCCACCCCAGCCACACTGAACGCATGTTTATGAAGAACACTTTGTATATATTCTGTTTCCCTATCAGTCATTGATCTTCACAGTTCTGTTCTGTGGAGACTGAGTGGTGTTTCTCCAGTTCCCCATGGCCTAAACCATTATCATCATCGCGGCTTGGGTTTACGAG